>NC_045967.1:32965095-33265095 GCF_010909765.2 Amblyraja radiata
AGGGCACATCAGGGGGTTAAGAGTCTTGTAGGAGCACACAAACAACTATGTTGATATCCTGGCAATACAAACAGAGAATAAAGCTGCCTATTGTGAACAAGGACCTATCTATGAATGGACAAGGCATATCAGTGGCAAATGGCACACCTCAAGATATGTATTCATCAGAGGCAACAAGGCTACAGGGAAAGAGTAAGAAATGTATTGATTAGAGCATTTGAAAGAGTCTGTGAGCTACCTGAAAAGGAACCAAACACTTTGGAAGCAGAAGGAGATCCTAATGCAAATACACTCAGCAAACGAATAGGTCAATTAAGCCAGGAAATCTTTTTTTTTAATGAAGAAGCTCCTGATGAAAGCAAACAGAGGTAAATGCCATTTTCAAGGTAAATCCTGGCACTTGAAAAAAATTCAGATGATTGAACTAATATTGAGTCTGAACAAATTGAAAGAATTAGTGAGACACCCAAGGCAGGAGCACTCAGTAAATGCAATAACTGACATGGAATTACACCTTCATCTGTGCCAGCAATGTGTTTTCTGATATCAGAGTCCAGCATATTTCAAAGTTAGTTAATGAAGTCTTCAGAAAGGAACAAAACATTTTTTTAGAAACTATACATGTGTAAAGATTTATTAAAGAGAGTTTTTAAAGATGCAGTATGTATCTTCGGTCCACTGAGTCTATGCCAACTATCAATCACCCGTTCACACCAGTTCTATGTTATCCCACTTTCACACCCACTCCCAGCACATCAGGGGCAATTTACAGAGGCCAATTAGCCGACAAATCCGCACGTCTTTGGGATGTGGGAGGAAACCGGAGTGACCAGAGGAGAGTCACAGAGAAAATGTGCAAACTCCACACAGACAGCACCCGAGATCAGGATTGAACCTGGATCTCTAGCGCTATGAGACAACGGCTCTACCAGCTGTACCACTGTACTGCCCAAAGTTAATCATTACATTACAAAACATTATAAAACAATGCTCAAACTAACTGCCCAACAAAACAAAAACATGAACTTTTAACAGCATTCACAGACAAACCTGTGGTACAATCTGCTAGTATGTGGAATCTTTCTCTGTGGTAACCAACATCTTTTAAGTCTTCTACAATTTTATATGATAACAGTGAACTCAGTTTGAGTGTTAAACAAGAGTTCATTATGGGTATTACATGTCTGCACTTCCCTGTAATATTGTCTTCAATTGATTATTGAGGCATACATTTGAATATTCAGAGCATATTCCCATGAAGACGTAAACTCATTCCTCAGTGGGGTACCAAGGGAATGCTGAACTGATGTTGACAGCATCTTTAACGCAAAATGTTAAAAGGATACTTTTTTCCCCATGTGGATGCAAATGATTTCATTGCACAATCTTGAAGATGAATAGGGCTGTTCTGACCAATATTTGTCCTCAATCAACATCACAAAAATAGATTTTCTCCTCATTATTGTATTGATATTTGCAGATCTGCCAACTCTCACGCATTGAGCGTGAGAATCACGCATTTCGCCAAATTCTCACGCTCTCACGCTGATCACAAAATTTCTGACGCTCTGTCATGAGAAATTCTGTGATCAACGAGAATTTAAAAACTAATGTCAACTGCATGGGCCGAGGGTGTTGGAGAGCAGGGGCAGAGGGAGGGATGGAGAGCCAGGGGCAGATGCGGACGGGGAGCCGGGGCTGGCGAGTGTCTGCGGGGCTGGCGAGTCGCTCGCTGCAGCTCCGGCCATGGAGCAGCCTCATTGCAAGAGTCCCAGGCGTTCGTCGGAAGCATTGTGCCGCTGTCGTGAGAGTCTCTGTGCCGAATTTGCCCTGGTGACCGGCATGGACCGGTGGCTCGGTGCATCCTGGAGGACAACCAGTGGCTGCTGGAACTAGGTGCCAAGCACTGGGTAGAAGCGGTGGAAGATAGTGGCCTTCAAATGGGGGTGGTTGGAGAAAGCATCCTGCTTGCCTGCTAGATTTTCACTTACTGTAACTGCAGGAAAAATGTTCCCGATGTTGGGGAAGTTCAGAACCAGGGGTCACACAGTAAGAATAAGGGTAGGCCATTTAGAACTGAGATGAGGACAAACTTTCTTCAGCCAGAAAGTTGTGAATCTGTGGAATTCTCTGCCACAGAAGGCAGTGGAGTCCAATTCACTGGATGTTTTCAAGAGAGAGTTCTTGGGGCTCGGGAAATCAAAGGATATGGGGAAAAAACAGGAGAGAGGTACTGATTTTAGATGAACAGCCATGATCATATTGAATGGCAGGGCTGGCTCGAAGGGCCGAATGGCCTATTCCTGCACCTATTTTCTATGTTTCTATGCTTGAGTATATGGCAATAAAACTCGACCGCTTGATTTAGAAGGTGGAGGTATAATGTAGTCATAGAGTGATACAGTGTGAAAACAGGCCCTTCGGCATAACTTGCCCACACCCGCCAACATGTCCCAGCTACATTACCTGCTTTTGATCCATATCCTTTCAAATCTGTCCTATCTATGTATCAGTCTAACTTTTTCTCAAATGTTGGGATAGTCCCTGCCTCACCTACCTCTGCTGGCAGCTTGTTCCATACACCCACCACCCTTTGTGTGGAAAAAGTTACCTCTTAAAAAGTTACTTCTTAAAAATACTTCAAACAAAAAACATTGAAATCATACAATGCACTAAAACATGATTTTAATTCATCAAATTTTTTAAAGTCCCTACCGTGGGAGGGGGGGCATCCCCCTCCCACACCCTCCCCCTACAAGGTCGCTCTACTCCCTCGCCAGGCACCTCCAAACCAGTGATCAGTGATCGCTCAGCCCACCCGCTTTCAAAAATGCTCCTCAGCCCCTGGTTCATCCATTCGGGAGGTTTTATTTTCCTGATGCCATTTAAACTTCACTTGGATTTCAATCACTTCAATGTAAAAGTAATTGGGAATGAGGAGCATTGGAACAAAATTTGCCCTCGGTACATATTAACTGTAATATAATAATGTATGCATGTTGGTAGGTGCAATCAAAACAAAGATCTTTTTATCATTGTTGTGTTATGAATACCACAGAAAATATTATGTACTCTCAAGATCACATTAAACAGAATATTATTGCCTAAATATATAGTTATTGGACTTTGCATTTCGGGAAAGTCCCAGCTGAGAGGAAGACAGCAAATTACTGAAAATATTGAGGGTGAAAATGACTTCAGGACAGTTTGTTAGGAAAATGAAGGAATTTGTAACAGAATACTTATACAGCTGAGTGAGTATAATTTTATGGATGAGAAATTGTGTTCAACTAATTGATAACTTCTTTGACAAAGTAACTAGCATGTTAGATAACAAGGAAGCCAATGGATGTAGCAAATGTTGTTAAGTGCCCCATAAAAGATTACCATATTAGTTAAGCAGCTGTGGACTTGAATGTAATAGGTTAAGTCCAGGGGGTCAGATATGGGGCTTTATGTGTGGGCCAGATATATTGTCAGTGCAGAAGGGCTATGAGCAAGGCCAGGTGTGCATCCAGATTCAAGGTCTGGAATAGTACTAGTTGTGCATTCAAAGCTGGGGCAATTGGAGTGTTCAGCACTGGGAACCTAAGCAGGTAAGCAGCTATGATCAGGGTAGAATAGGGGGCCAGGTGTATGGCTGGACTCAGGGTCAGGAATGAGAGAAGGTATGCAACTGGAGTCAGGATCGGGAGTAGTACCAGGTGTGCAGTGAGACCCAGGTTGGTCAACATGGGCCAAGTGCTTGATTATAATCTGATTTCCATACATGAATACACTACGATCATTCATGTGCTGCACCTGTCGATCAGAGCTTGGCTCTACTGTGAAAAGTAATTAGGAATGTAATTTAGCTTAACCTTATTCATAGCTAATCCAATTGAAAACATAAATATTGCATTCAAGTTTAAGTTAAAAGACTCGCTACAGTATGCACCAGATTGCACAATTTCAAGCTGAAAAATGTGAAAGCTCCGTACCAATGGGAGGGGGGACACCCCCCTCGGACACCCTACCCCCCAGTCGCTATGCTCACTCGGGCTTGGTCTCTCGCAATTTCACACTTCCAGCTCTCACCCAATGTTGGCAACCCTGTATTTGTGAGTGTTGCTGTGCAAAGATAAGCTACTGTACCTCCTACATTATATCCATGGTTATGCTTCAAATGTTGCTCATTGTCTGTGAAGTGTTTGGGGACTTCCTGAGATTGTGAAAAATGTTATAGGGGGATATAATTCCTTTCACAGTTCAGTTAATTTAGCATTACTCGTTTGAGGAGAATGATAATATTTCAGCTTATTTACTAAATTAAGCTTCAATGGGGTATTTAAATATATATTAAAATCACAGATAATGCTTATGTTTATTTGAACACATTCACACTCAGTCAGTCCAATTCAATTTAAAAGCATCTGTAAAGATGGAAACAGAACACAAATAGGGGCAAGGATAATGTTTCAGTTGGCCTAAGCATAGCAAGAAGTGTTGGTTCAGCAGCTTAATGTGATTTTCCCTAAATTCCTTACAAAGAAAAGTTTAGCATTTGTATCAGCCTCTTGGCTGTGCAGACTGAAGATGCTCACTTGTATTAGTCCCCAGGGAGTTGTCATCAGTCTGTGTGATCTTAATCCTAGCCGCACCATTCTTCCAGTCTGACTGTAGTTCAAACTGGCTGCATGTTCTTCTATCAGATGGACCATATGGATGACTAGTGATAACGATATTGCGATAGAAACATCAGGGTTTTTGTTCCCCTATTTTCCAGTTACTTTCCTCATCTTGACAAGCCATAGAAATAATTCAGCAATCACCAGCTGCCTTCTCAGTGTATGAACTTCAATGAGCTATGTTGGCAGCTTTTCACCTGCGGTTACTAACAGTTTGCCCTCCCCTCGCTCACATTCATGCATATTTCTTCAGCTGTATCTCCAGCTATTTCAGGGCTGATAATTCCAGCAGTGATCAGCTAGATAGTTCATCCTCACCTGCTGGATGAACACTCTGCTAGAATATTACCTAACAGGTCACTCATTCGGAGTGAATGCTCATTCGGTCAATTGGAAATGGTGGGGTGTCTTTGGGAGCCATAGAATAAACTGAGCACCAGGAGTCAAGAGTCAAGAGTCAAGTCAAGAGAGTGTTTTTGTCATGTGTCCCAAATAGGACAATGAAATTCTTGCTTGCTGCAGCACAACAGAATATGTAAACATAATACAGAACAGGAGATAAAAGTTCAGTGTGTCTATATAACCATAGACCATATATATATACACAATAAATAAACAGATAAAGTGCAATAGGCTGTTATTGTTCAGAGTTTGTTTGATGGATGTGGGGAAGCAGCTGTTCCTGAATCTGGATGTTCCAGATTTCAAGCTCCTGTACCTTCTTCTCGATGGCAACGGAGAGATGAGCGTGTGGCCAGGATGGTGTGGGTCTTTGATGATGTTGGAAGCCTTTTTGAGGCAGCGACTGCGATAGATCCCTTCGATGGTGGGGAGGTCAGAACCGATGATGGACTGGTCAGTGGTCACAACTCTCTGCGTTCTTTTCCGCTTCTGGGCACTGAAGTTGCCGAACCAAGCCACGATGCAACCAGTCAGTATGCTCTCGACTGGGCACCTGTAGAAGTTCGAGAGAGTCCTCCTTGACATACCGTCTCTCTGTACTTTTCTCAGGAAGTAGAGGTGCTGATGTGCCTTCTTTATGATTGCATCAGCGTGCTGGGACCAGGAAAGATCTTTGGAAGTATGCACGCCCAGGAATGTGAATTTCTTGACCCTTTCCACCATCATCCAGTTGATATAAACGGGATTATGGGTCTCTATCCTACCCCTTCCAAAGTCCACAATCAGTTCCTTGGTTTTACTGGTGTTGAGAGCCAGGTTATTGTGCTGGCATCATTTGGTCAATCGGTCGATCTCACTTCTATACTCTGACTCATCACCATCAGTGATTCGTCCCACAACAGTGTTGTCATCACCATACATACTATTTTTCATCATACATGAGACACATACTTAAAGATATACACCAGGTAATTAACCATGTATAAATGTATATCATGTATTACAAGTATAAATCGTTCTTACATTCGGGAACATGGTTAATTAACTGGTGGCATTATTTCCTTGTCCTAATGGCCTTTGTTTTAGCCGGTGATTACATCCATTCCATCCCTCCCCCGCAAAGATGTGGGATTTCAATTTGAGCGCACTTGTTTGAATAGATGCAAGCGGCATGTACAGTGTCTCTTCTGGGCGCGCAATACACGAAGCCGATGAAATGAGACAACTGTCACACCAAAGATAGACACAAAATGCTGGAGTAACTCAGCTGAACAGGCAGCATCTCCTAAGAGAAGGAATGGGTGGCGTTTCAGGTCGAGACCTTTCAGACGCACTCGGAAGAATGGCCTCGGCACGAAACATCACGAAACATCACCCGAATCCTTCTCTCCAGAGATGCTGCCTGTTTAATGAGTAGGAGCTTGGGAGTGTTCCGCAAACACTGAGACGGTAATAAATAAACCGTCAAAGTCAGTGCATCGCGATCAGTGACTGTGGGACGCTCCCGCGGGTGGTGACGGAGGAGAGAGAGAAGGGAGAGAGACAGAGAATGGAGGGAGAGAGAAGGGAGAGAAGGGGAGAGAGAGGAGGGGAGAGAGAGAAGAGTGGAGAGAGAGGAGGTGAGAGAGAATAGGGGAGAGAGAAGAGGGGAGAGAGAGGAGGAGAGAGAATGGAGAGAGAGGGGGTGAGAGAGAAGAGGGGGAGATTGGAGCGTGGGGTTCATTTCCCACACAAGCCATAGGTGACTGGGCAATCTGAACCCAAGCACCAAGTTGAAAGCGGCCGAAGGTGTGCATCGCTCGGGACAGCCCCCACTCTCCCACGGCCACCCTCTGTGGGCTGCGGGTCGGGTGGAGCGGAGGTTTGGGACAATGTTCATGCCTTCACAGTGATGTGATGGATGCGGGGGTCTGGACCAATCGCTGACAAGTTCCGCCCCCCGGCAACATCATGTCCGTTATTGGACTTTTCTGTTGAGCGGCAGTCGGTCCTTTGGCTTGTGGGCGACGCCGCCTTTCGGGTAGTTGGCGTTTTGACAGTGCGGCCATTCGGTAAGTTTGCTTTTAGGCGACGCAGCTTTTCAGTTCGTTGGCTTTTAGGCGTCCCACCCTTTCTGTTAGTTTGCATTTAGGCATCCCGTCCTTTCGGTTAGTAGGCGTTTCGCCTTTGGACTCTTTCGGTTTATTGACTTTTCGGCCTTGTTTCCATTCGGTTCTTTGGCTTCGACTTCTTTGCTTCGGTTTCTTGTCTGTCGGCGCCACGTCCGCACATGGTCTAAATGTCTTTTTTTTGACAAACATTCAAAAGCATATAAAAGCTATGACAAAATACAGATTTTTTTTGAAATGTTTTAATTTCTGGAAATTGAAAGAAATAAATAGAAATTAGAAAATACATAAGAAATTAAAGGCATACAGAGTAACAATCTATGTAAATGAACTTGTACTTACCCTCACATCTGTTCTTTTCCATTAAAGTAAATGGGCTTGATTTTCCGCACCAGCACTGATTTGGCACAGGTTCAACTGGTAGATTTCCTAGCATTTACAACTATATGCAACTGCTGTGCTTATGTGGGAGTCCTGAACTTTGGCACATTAAATGGGTAAATGCCAGCAGTTCCATATGGAAGATTTGAGGGTTTCTGTTACTTTTTTTTAAATCTGCTTTGTTAACCATGCTGTGCATGTATTATGTTCATAGTGGGGATGTAATACAACAGGAATTGTGGCAGTGTGTGATTTAATGAATAGTTTGAATTGATTACTAAGTAGACAATTAATAGGATTTTTTTTTTTCATTTGGTAATTATTAAATCACCGAGTTGTGTTCATCCAGACAGTTTTATTGAATACAACATTAAGCATACCTATCATATGTGTTGTGTCACCAGACTAGTATCTGGAAGACTGGGTTGGAGATATGCTGAAATCCAACTGCGTCATTTTGGGAACACAAATTCAATTAATTAAAAGAAGAAAAGGATTACAAAGCATAATTGGTAATATCGTAAAAATACATCCTGTAAACTAATGACTTTTAGGAGAGGAAAGCTACTGCCCTTCTTCAGCTAGATAATGTGTAAGTTCAGGCCAATGAGTTTAATTCTTAATTGCCCTTGAACTGGCTTGGCAAGCCGTTCACTCCAGTTCAGTTGTGGATGGGCAATTACACAAACAGTCTGATTAATCATAAAACATTAATACAATTGCATAGAAAACAAGGATCACCATAACTCCCGATCATTCCGGCTTCAAATTCTTTAATAATGTTTCTTTAGGTGCTTTTATGTGGTATTTCCAATCATCACTTATGGTTATTTATTGTTAGATTCACAACAAACAACGATCCATTTTCAATGCATCGATCAAAGGCTCTGCATCAGAAAATATGGATCCAGAGATTTTACACATCACAATCATCACAAACTTGCAGCTCAAAATAAAGGCATGATTTTACACTTCAGGCTTCAGACTTTAAAGATACAGAGTAGAAACAGGCTCATTGACCCACCAGGTGTTACATGTCTTTAAACTTCCTCCATTGCCTCTTTCCAGGGACCCCAACAACCCTTCCTGGTTATTCAGAGGTTCAGAGGTTCACATGCACTGCCGCTACTTTATCTACTGAATTTGGTGCTCTTGATGTGAACTCCTTTACATTGGCGACATAAAACATAGACCAGTCAACTATTTTGCCGAACACAAGTCTGCCAAGACATGCTGGATGTTACATTTTCTGCTGTTGCAGGGGAAAGTAACTGGTGTGGGAGTGATTTGGGCGGAAAGGGATGAGTGAACCAAGGACTTGTTTTAGGTGTGGTCTCCATGGAAAACAGAATGGTGTGGGGATGTGAAGATGTTACTAGTGGTGAAATTATGTTGCGGTGGCGGAAATGTCGGAGAATAATGTGTTGGGTATAAAGGCTGGTGTGTGATGAAAGGTAAGGACCAAAGGAACTTCTCGGGGAAAGGGGAGTGAGAGCAGAACTGCAGAACACAGAGGAGACTGTGAGGAATCCATCAACAGCAGTGGGAAAACCATGTTTACTGAAGAAAGTAGTCATCTCGGATGTCCTAGGGTGGAAAGTTTAGTCTTGGGAGAAGATAGGGAATGGGTTTATAGTAGATGTCATTCAATAGCCTTTCCCCTGTGATCTAAAAGGAGAGAGGGGTCTCAGAGATAGTCCGAGTGAATTTAGGGGAGAGTGGAAGTTAGTTGTAAAGTTGATGAAATCAATGAGAGCTGCATGTGTGCAGGAGGCAACCCAGATGCAATCGCCGATGTAGCAGTCATAGATTTGGGGAATGGTGCAAAGGTACGTTTGGAACAAGGACTGTTTGATGCAAACAAACAAAAGGCAGACATAGCTAACGCCCATGCTAGTGACCATGACTACACCTTTGGCTTGAGAGGAGTCAAAAGAGAAGTTAATAAAGGTGGGGACAAGTTCTGCCAGGTGGAGAAGAGTGTTAGTAAAGGGGAACTGATTGGGTCCCTGACTAAAGAAGAACGAGGGCCCTGACACCTCCCTGGTGGAGAATAGAGATGTAAAGGAAATTGACGTCCATTGTAAAGAAGAGGTGATGGGGTCTAGAATAGAAAGCCATTGAAGTGTTGAAGAGCCATTTGAGGATTGGACTATAGACAATAGACAGGTGCTTCTGAGATCCCTCAAATGCTCTTCGACGCTTCAATGGCTTTCTATTCCTAGACCCCATCACCTCTTCTATACAATGGACGTACATTTCCTTTACATCTCCAAGGCAGGATAAGATCAAATCAAGATATTTGGAGATGAGTTCAGTGGGGCAGGAGCATGCAGAAACAATGGGTCTGCGAAGGCAGTCCTGTTTGTGAATTTTGAGAAGGCGATGGAAACAGATTATATAGGCTTAGAGCAGTACAAGGTTCGATGTGGAGAGAAGTTTGCCAGAAATGATGAGATTGGTGACGGTCTGGGAGAAATGGCCTGGTCTGTCCCTGAGGTCGCGGTCAAGGTGAGGAGATGTCTGAGAGCTGGCGCCTGGCCTAAGCAAGATGAAGCCAGCCTGCCAGACTACAATGCCACCTCCCTTTTTGCCCTTTTTTTTTTATAATTCCCGGACGCAGGTTGGAAGGGACTGGGCAAGGGGGTCAAGATAGAATTCCTTAGTTGATCAAAAAATAAAGGCCCAGATTTGGTGCTAGAGTTGGTGATAAAATTATTAGACTTTGGTTTAATTTCTTACACCAGCTTTGAGATTTCCATGCATGAGTGTGTACTGTAGATGGCTTGATTTTAATCATGTATAGTCTTTTCTTTGACTGGATACCACGCAAACAAAAGCTTTAACTGTACCTCAGTACACGTGACGTGTGACTAAACATAACATGATCCATCCTGCTGTTATAGAATTACTTCAACTTCTTCACACGCTGTTCTCTTGTCAGCCTCAAAATATTGATGAAAATCACTTGAACTGGTGAAGATAAAAGATCAGGTGCTGCTCTGAAATACCCTGAAAATATTAACACCTTTTTACACAAACTCAAATGATGTTTTAATGGCAAAATAACCCATAATTATTGCTTATCTATCTTCACGCCCAAATTAAACCTAATTGTATGTATTCATTGACATGAAAATTTTAAAATGTAAAAAATGTTTAATTCTTTATGAATTATAATATTTTCAAAGTTCGTTAATTAATTTATGCATTATATTTCAGATTTAACCTTAAGCATATCTTTTTGCCTCAATATTTATTTCACAGTCTAAGTAATATTTTAAAAGTTAATTAAAAACTGTAGAGTTTGCTTCTGGGTCTGATGTCAGTGTGAATTGTTTAATACGATGGGATGTTCCACCCACATTCAGGAATTCAGTGATTTAATTACGGAATCAAGGGATATGGGAAAAAGCAGGAACGGGGTGCTGATTTTGGATGATCAGCCATGAATGGCGGTGCTGGCTTGAAGGGCCGAATGGCCTATTCCTGCATCTATTTTCTATGTTCTATGTTTCTATGAAATAAAACATTTCCCATGTGCTATTCATAGAAATGTAGTAATTTTGTGTCCCAACCCAGCTTTAATAAATATGTCCATAAAATTGATCACTACATGTTGAGGTATCTGCAGAAAGCTTCTTGTTCACATTGATTCCTGTTGTTGCCTAGGGCCTAAATTTTCAATAGGACATTTCACCTTGGCCTTGCAACTGGGAACGTCCAGCTCCTGTGGACAAATGCTGCGTGTGCGTATGATGGATCGATAGCAGTTGATTCTATTGCAACCGCAAAATCAATAATACTCTGCTGACAATCACATCACAACCCAGAACACAAATCCACAAATAACATTTATGTAGTAGAAACAGCAAGTTGAATGCTAAATAAATGTCTTCACTCTATCAACATTTTATATAGTTCTAACTTAAAAATAAACAACTCTGAGGTAAAATGTTTAGCATTTTGTTCCAATGAGGAAAGGCAGATGCGTGGGTAAAGTCTGAAGGAGATGCAGGACTCAGATGCTGTGGTGAGGGTCAGGGGCGCATCCAGTCAAAGATCCTCACCAATCAGCTTGTTGTTATATTACTGTTGAAGCACAAACACTGACAAAAAGTGTCTGAAGAAAGGCGGCACAGCGGCGCAGCATTAGCGACAGTGCCGGAGACCCGGGTTCGATCCTGACTACTTGAGCTGTCTGTATGGAATTTTGTAGGTTCTCCCTGTGACCCCGTGAGTTTTCTCCAGCTGCTCCGGTTTCCTCCCAAATCCCAAAGACGTGCAAGTTTGTAAGGTTAGCGGCTTCTCCAAAAAAAAATTCTCTATGTGTCAGATAGAACTAGTGTCCGGGCGAACGTTGGTCAGCACAGACTCGGTGGGCAGAAGGGACGGTTTCCACTCTGTATATCTAAAAATAAAAGTAAAAAACTAAAAACTAAAGTGCCCCAATTTGAAACATCATCTGTTCATTCACTCCACAGATGCTGCCTGATCTGCTGAGTTACTCCAGAACTTTGTTTTTTGATCAGGATTCCAGCATCTGCAGATTTTTGTGTCTCCAATAAGAAGGGCTCGTTTTCTGTATTGTTGACATAACCACGTGCTTCTTGCCTGACTAGTATAGATTATATATATATATATATATATATATATATATATATATATATATTTTAAGACTCAATCTAAATTCTCACACTTTTTGTTATATATTATCTTATATATATATGAACATATATTTATGAAATTGTAATTGCAAACACTTTGCTGTCAGCAAACTTGGATACCTGGTTTTTCTCTCTCATCATTTCAGTTTCCTCAAAGTTTATAATTTGTTGTGGTGACAAACAGATTTTTGCAACACCCGTCAATCTGGGTTTCTGAATACCTGGTCAATACCCTTGCTCTGCCTCTTGCCACTAAGCCAATTTTGCAACCAAATTAATTTCTAACATGTCTCAGAACATCCCAAGCTGTATCACATTAATGAATTGCCATCGAAGCTCTGTCACTATTGTTATGTTGGCAAATATTATTGTTACCTTTAAATATACTGTTGCAAAATTTTAAGTTAACTGAATCGCAAAAAATGCTTTTGATTTGAATGGTCAATAAAATAAATACAAAAAATATGTTTTTGTTATGCAAGAACGAGCAATATTCTGTTTCCAATAACCTTTATTTATGGCTTGTGACAATTTATTATGTACTATACATGAATCTATTCCCCAGCATTGAAGACTTTTGCATTATACATGAAGCTCCATTATAACTGCTAGTGTTATATGGACGTACTTGGGGAGTGGGGTGATATAATACAACTTGCCATGTTAAAATACATTCAGATGTTTAGTTCTCTTAGTGCCTGTTTTTTTCTCTGACACATTAGTATTCAGCATTAGTAGAACAATCCTCTCAGTGTTGCTTCCTACAGACTCCATTGCTGCTCTGCCCGTTGGCCAAATCACCCGGGTGGATCTCTGCTGAAAATCAGCTCTGAGAATGAGTTGCCTTAAGATCAGGGAAAGTGAAAACAAATAAAAACAAAAAGGGCGAGAATTTAGATTGAATCTTAAAAAAGGCACATCAATGTTTTTTTGCAAAGCTACTGTAATGGCTCCTACAGCTACTATCATGCAATGATCTATTGGCAAAAGTAAACAGGGTCCGTTCTTTCTCAAACCCTCACCTGTAGGGGGCGCTCCTCTGTGTGCAGCCATGTCAGCAGCGCGTCAGTTTTTCCAGCTTTTTAAATTTTTTTAGTATGTTTTAAAGTGTGTATTTTGTGTTTCTCGGTGTGTTTTATGTGGGGGGTGGTGTGGGGGGGGTGAGGGGGAAACCGCTTTGGTCGCCTCCTCCATGGAGAGGCGAGTTTTTCCAGGTCGCCTCCCCGTGGCCTAACATCAAGGATCGACGCGGCCTTTCCCGGAGACACGCCCGGGGCTTCAGCGGCGGACGCAGCGTGGACTCTCGGCGTGGAGCGGGCGACCCTCGCTGGAGGGGAGCGCTCCGTTTCGCTGGCCCGGGGCAGCCGGCAGCCTGAAGTCGCGGCCTGAAGCCGCGGTCTGCAGAGCTCCAGCTGGTGCGGCGTCTACAGCCCGGGATCTCTCGTGGGGGACCCGGGGGAAGAATAAGCTTCCACCGCCGGCCCGCGGCCAACTTCTACCGCGGGGCCGGCATGGACTTACCATCACCCCTGGAGGGGAGCTTCGACCGCTGGCCCTGCAGTCTACGGTGCTTCTGGCTGCGGCAGGGACTTTAAATCTCGACCGCCGGCCTGCGGCCTACAACAATCTAAAGCCGCGGTCTCCGGTGAGGAAGAGCCGATCCTGGACTGACTGGACTCTGGTCCTGTACACGGGGGGGAAATGGAGGAGGACTGGCCAAATTTTTGTGCCTTCCACCACAGTGATGAATGCTGTGGTGGATGTTTGTGTTACAGTTTTATTGTGTGTTCTTTATTATTGTACTGCTGCTGACAACCCAAATTTCCACCAACCCTGGTTGTGTGGCAATAAATTATATCTATCTATCTATCTATCTACCATTTCAGAGGATGGAGATGGTGGAACACATGTTCTAAGAGGCTCTAGTCTATGAGATGGGAGAAACTGTTCAGGGAGATGATGGAGAGGAGATACATTTTTTAAGGAAATGATAGGGGAGAGGCTAAATTGTTCAGGGTGATGAGGGGAAAACGTATTCAGGGAGTGTATGGAGAGGAGAGAAATTGTTTAGCTAGATGGGGTGAAAGTGGTCAAAGAGATCATTGGCTAGAGAGGGGAAGTTGATCAGGAAGGTGCGGACTCGCAAAGGTATCTGGGAATTGAATGTTTGGAGGGAAGATCAGAATGAAGAAGAGAGGGGGAAGATCCTAGGATGTGACATGTGCTGGCTTATGATCAGGCTAAGGCATTAGCTGGTGGAGATAGCTGCTCAGTGAAGGCTGTGGTGATTGTTGGCGTGGGACGAGATGTTGTCAGATGCTGCAGAGGCCTGAAGATGTCAGCAGTGTGTTGGAAGATGGATGCAATTGGTTTTGCACAGTGTCTCAGCAAATGTAGATTTCCAATCACATAGTGATGATAAACCAAACTGTTACCCAGTAGAATTTCTACAAACTTCCAACAGTTGGAGTTGGGGAACAGTTCTTTCTATTCCAGTTCTGGGAGCAGTTGGAGTCCTGGAACTGGACGCCGATTTATCATATTTATTTTCTTGTCTGGCAAACAAAAGTTTACTTTCACGATTCACAAATTCAATAGAGCGTGATCCTAAACCATTCATCAGACAAAAACAGTTAAATCCTATGTACATGTTTGGTCAAAGAGCAAGTTTGTAAGTGCTGGAGCCCCAGTAAAGTGGGGTGCAATGATAGTGGAGGGTCTGGGGATGATGAATCAACAAGTCATTCCATCAGAATTGGAACATGCAGAGCACATCAGCATTTCACTAATCAAAAAACTTTCCAGGTCATTGTGTTTAAATATTTCCCATTAAATCTCATATAATGTGTAGAACAATAGGAGCAAGGAGATCCTCCTGCAGTTGTACAGGGCCCTGGTGAGACCACATATGGAGTATTGTGTGCAGTTTTTGGTCTCCTAATTTGAGGAAGTACATTCTTGCTATTGAGGGAGTGCAGCGTAGGTTCACCAGGTTAATTCCCAGGATGGAGGGACTGACACATGATGAAAGAATGGATCAACTGGGCTTATCTTCACTAGAATTTAGAAGGATGAGAGGGAATGTTATAGAAATTTATAAAATTCTTAAGGGATTGGACAGGAAAAATATTCCCGATGTTGGGGGAGTCCAGAACCAGGGGTCACAATTTCAGAATAAGGGGTAGGCCATTTAGGACTGAGATGAGGAAAAGC
This sequence comes from Amblyraja radiata, assembly GCF_010909765.2. Taxonomy (NCBI): domain Eukaryota; kingdom Metazoa; phylum Chordata; class Chondrichthyes; order Rajiformes; family Rajidae; genus Amblyraja; species Amblyraja radiata. Next base: position 32,980,534 of record NC_045967.1, read on the forward strand.
TTTTTCACCAAGATAGCTGTGAATCTGTGGAATTCTCTGCCACTGAAGGCAGTGCAGGCCTTCACTGGATGTATTCAAGAGAAAGTTAGATATAGTTCTTAGGGCTAACAAAATCAAGGGATATGGGGAGAAAGCTGGAACGGGATACTGATTTCAGATGATCAGCCATTATGGCCTACTCCTGCACCTATTTTCTATGTTTCTAGAATGAATGAGGGAACACAATCTACATTTTTATAGGTACACAAAAAAGCTGGAGAAACTCAGCGGGTGCAGCAGCATCTATGGAGCGAAGGAAATAGGCAACGTTTCGGGCCGAAACCAAAACATTTTACAGGCAATGAAATACGTCTTCATTTTTGTAAATATTGTAATGTAGGCAGTCACTTTGGCCAAGTTATGTACATCTACATCCATAAGCAGCCTTGAGATAAAAAATGTAATAATCCAAACTATGGTTTTAGTGGTTTGCTTGAGCAATATTGGCCGGAAACACAGCCAAGGAAAAAGAAACCTTGTTCCTCTCTCAATAATGCCTTGGCACTTATATGTCCATCTGAGAGGATAAATATCTAATTGATAAAACAATATTCAGCAACAAGATCAGAAGCATTAACAAAACTAAAAAACAAAATCATAAAAATTGCTCCTTGATGCTTCTCGTCGATCTGTTAGGACTGGCAAAAGGAGCAGTAACACCACAAATCCTGAACCAGTTTTTCATTTCAAGGCGCCGCCGCCTCTGAAGTCGTTGTGAAGGACAAAGCAACTGTTCCTTTTCTGTGAATTCGATTCTGCATATTTGAACCGTTTTGGAGGACTTTGGTTGTACGATCAGTTACCAAGCTATTCCTTCATTTCTGGGATTAAATCCAGCTCAGACTGACTGGTCCCAAAAATAATCCGAGCAGCCTGAATTCAGCAGCTGGTGTAAAATTTCCCTCCATTCAGCACAAATTGCGAACCTCTCTCAAAATGGCCACAGGGAGTGAGACTTTTGGAATGATGTGAAAGCAATAAATAATTTGTTTGAAAACATTTGCCTGCATTGCACTTGGTCTCTTCATCTCTCCCCTGACTCTGCTGGAGCGCAGTGCCTGTTGGACAAATGACAGCAATCTAAGAGCAGGCCCATAACATGACTGTGTGTCCAGACAGATAATCACTCTGCTATTTTTACAGCAAGAGTGTGGTAAGAAGTGGAGGAGAGTGGGAGTTTCAGGAAGAAGAGAGTGAAGACTTCAGGCTGCCTAATACATAGTTAGCAATGTTCCTTGGGTAGTCATTTTCTTAGCCTCCCATTATTCTTCCTTCTTCTTCTTCTTTACAGGATCAGTAAATCGCACTAATGGTCCTGGTGTAGTTTCAATAAGGGTATAAAGAATTGAACAATTTTCAGATCAACAACCTCCAAAAACATTTAATTCCCACATGTCCCTATGTAGGCTTGAGTTAATAAGTGGTTCAATTTACTGAGGTTAATAAGGGTAGTCATTTTCTGTCTTCAAAGGTTAAATATAAATGATCTCTCAGCTATTTCAAGCACGTTTTGAATCCTAAACTTGGCAATCGCTGAACATGGTATTATCCAATCCGATGCTTGTTTATATTTCAAGCTTTTCTAATCATGAACGGATCTTCCAGCAGAGAGTAAACGCTGGCAAAAGACTGGAAACAGAATCATCTTGCAGCATCTTTGAAATCAAGGATGTGAGAGGATGCAAATAGCTTTTTTTAATTTTGCAAACTATAGACACACAACCTGTTTCCAAGCAAGTGCACGAGGAATAGATTAGAACATTCATTGTCTTTCTGTTTAAAAGGCTATTGTGACTTGAATATTATCAATCCATCAAGTTATCTCCCTTGTCTCGGTATGTGACCATAATAATAAACTAAATGAAATAATAATCTAAATTAAACGCAGTCCATCTTAACATAACTAATGAACTGTGTAAATGGTAGACACTTAGAATTGACCCATACAGTCCTTTGTCATCTTCCTTCTGTTCTTCCTCTCAACAATTATTTTCCAGTTCCCCACTTCATATCATAAAGCAGGCATTCAGGTCAATTATCAGCAAATGCAATGGACATCAAAAATCTGAAACAGAATCAGAAAATCAGCAGGCCATGCAGCATCTGTGAAAAAGAGAAATGGAGTTGGCATTTCCAGTTGGTAATCTTGTTCAAATTCTGAAAAAGGTTTAACTGAAGTGGAATGTTAACATTGTTTCTCTGTCGCCAGTTGTTGCCTGGCCCGCTGAACATTGCCAGCATCTTATGTACAATTGGACACTTACCTTTAAGCAAAGAGAATTACATTTTATCACACGGGAAGGTTTGAGTCAGTTTTGTAAATGTAGATTGGGTGAATCAAATTGGCAGGGGTGTTGAGGAAGAGGATTTCTTGGAATGTATGCGGGATAGTTATCTAAACCAACATGTAGAGGAACCAACGAGAGAGCAGGCTATTCTAGACTGGGTATTGAGTAATGAGGAAGGGTTAGTTAGCAGTCTTGTTGTGCGTGCCCCCTTGGGCAAGAGTGACCATAATATGGTTGAGTTCTTCATTAGGATGGAGAGTGACATTGTTAATTCAGAAACAACGGTTCTGAACTTAAAGAAAGGTAACTTTGAGGGTATGAGACGTGAATTGGCCAAGATTGACTGGCAATTAGTTCTAAAAGGGTTGACGGTGGATATGCAATGGAAGGTATTTAAAGACTGCATGGATGAACTACAAAAATTGTTCATCCCAGTTTGGCAAAAGAATAAATCAGGGAAGGTAGTGCATCCATGGATAACAAGGGAAATCAGGGATGGTATCAAAGCAAAAGATGATGCGTACAAATTAGCCAGAAAAAGCAGCATACCAGAGGACTGGGAGAAATTCAGAGACCAGCAGAGGAGGACAAAGGGCTTAATTAGGAAAGGGAAAATAGATTATGAAAGAAAACTGGCAGGGAACATAAAAACTGACTGCAAAAGTTTTTATAGATATGTGAAGAGAAAGAGATTAGTTAAAACAAATGTAGGTCCCTTGCAGTCAGAAACAGGTGAGTTGATCATGGGGAACAAGGATATGGCGGACCAATTGAATAACTACTTTGGTTCCGTCTTCACTAAGGAAGACATAAATAATCTGCCGGAAATAGCAGGGGACCGCGGGTCAAAGGAGATAGAGGAACTGAGTGAAATCCAGGTTAGTCGGGAAGTGGTGTTGGGTAAATTGAATGGATTAAAGGCCGATAAATCACCAGGGCCAGATAGGCTGCATCCCAGAGTACTTAAGGAAGTAGCTCCAGAAATAGTGGATGCATTAGTGATAATTTTTCAAAACTCTTTAGATTCTGGAGTAGTTCCTGAGGATTGGAGGGTAGCAAACGTAACCCTACTTTTTAAGAAGGGAGGGAGAGAGAAAACGGGGAATTACAGACCAGTTAGTCTAACATCGGTAGTGGGGAAACTGCTAGAGTCAGTTATTAAAGATGGGATAGCAGCACATTTGGAAAGTGGTGAAATTATTGGACAAAGTCAGCATGGATTTACGAAAGGTAAATCATGTCTGACGAATCTTATAGAATTTTTCGAGGATGTAACTAGTAGAGTGGATAGGGGAGAACCAGTGGATGTGATGTATCTGGACTTTCAGAAGGCTTTCGACAAGGTCCCACATAAGAGATTAGTATACAAACTTAAAGCACACGGTATTGGGGGTTCAGTATTGATGTGGATAGAGAACTGGCTGGCAAACAGGAAGCAAAGAGTAGGAGTAAACGGGTCCTTTTCACAATGGCAGGCAGTGACTAGTGGGGTACTGCAAGGCTCAGTGCTGGGACCCCAGCTATTTACAATTTATATTAATGATCTGGATGAGGGAATTGAAGGCAACATCTCCAAGTTTGCGGATGACACTAAGCTGGGGGGCAGTGTTAGCTGTGAGGAGGATGCTAGGAGACTGCAAGGTGACTTGGATAGGCTGGGTGAGTGGGCAAATGTTTGGCAGATGCAGTATAATGTGGATAAATGTGAGGTTATCCACTTTGGTGGCAAAAACAGGAAAGCAGACTATTATCTAAATGGTGGCCGATTAGGAAAAGGGGAGATGCAGCGAGACCTGGGTGTCATGGTACACCAGTCATTGAAAGTAGGCATGCAGGTGCAGCAGGCAGTGAAGAAAGCGAATGGTATGTTAGCTTTCATAGCAAAAGGATTTGAGTATAGGAGCAGGGAGGTTCTACTGCAGTTGTACAGGGTCTTGGTGAGACCACACCTGGAGTATTGCGTACAGTTTTGGTCTCCAAATCTGAGGAAGGACATTATAGCCATAGAGGGAGTGCCGAGAAGGTTCACCAGACTGATTCCTGGGATGTCAGGACTTTCATATGAAGAAAGACTGGATAGACTTGGCTTATACTCACTAGAATTTAGGAGATTGAGAGGGGATCTTATAGAAACGTACAAAATTCTTATGGGGTTGGACAGGCTAGATGCAGGAAGATTGTTCCCGATGTTGGGGAAGTCCAGGACAAGGGGTCACAGCTTAAGGATAAGGGGGAAATCCTTTAGGACCGAGATGAGAAGAAACTTTTTCACACAGAGAGTGGTGAATCTCTGGAACTCTCTGCCACAGAGGGTAGTTGAGGCCAGTTCATTGGCTATATTTAAGAGGGAGTTAGATGTGGCCCTTGTGGCTAAAGGGATCAGGGGGTATGGAGAGAAGGCAGGTACGGGATACTAAGTTGGATGATCAGCCATGATCATATTGAATGGCGGTGCAGGCTCGAAGGGCCGAATGGCCTACTCCTGCACCTATTTTCTATGTATCTATGTATCTATGTAACACATTGGTACCAACTTTTCTCTTGGATTTGAAGAGTATTGGGTAGAAAGTAACAGTAATTGATTAGCTCTTAAATAACCAGTGCATAAATTCGAACTAGTCCTGGCATTTACAACTGAGGGCAGTCCTTCCTTCCCACTGGCAGGTGCTTTGCATCATACACACCAATGTTCTTCCTCTCACTTGTTAAGTGGTTATTTTATGTAACACAGGAAAGGAACATTTAAGGGAAAAAAGATGAAATATGAAGAGGAAAATCTGATAATTACAGAAAAATGACCCTTTCAAACAGTTAAATCTGTTTCAAGGTTAATAGTCAATGCTTTGGAGTTCTAAGGTAGGCTAATATCTTGATGCACTTAACATGGTTCTGACGAATCATTGGAATTTCTGCCAAGCTCTTAAATTTAGGGATGTTCTACCTAAACGTTTGAAGAATTAGAGATGATAATGCTCCACTATCAAAATTAATATTATTTTCTACTTTGCTCTATCACCCCCCTCCCTCAAACATAATGTTTATTGTTGGCATTAATATACTTTCCCTTGGGCTGATGGTAGAAGTCTGTTGTAAGTGGGCACTGACTGGTTAAACATTCTCTTAATAACTCTTCCTGGAAGTTCACCAGCATAGCAACTGTAATTGACAAAGTACTGCATAGTTGAATGATTCTGCGACAGATCTGAAATTAACAGTAATGGCCTGGATCTTGCTGTTGCAGGACATTGAAAGATGAATGCCATTAGTTAAGATTTGCCCTTGCACACTTAGGCTTTTAAATTTCTTGCATGACAAGTTACTGAAATTACGAACTGATAACTGCATTGAAGGAGCTGGACAACTGGGACTTAATCAAATAGGGCAAATAACTACAGTATGTATCTGTCCAAGCAATCACATTTGGAAGACAGTGAATTTAACATCAAAAGGATTCAGAGGAAAGTCCTTAGACTTTAATGCAGAGGGTTGGTTCAATGCAGATACATAAATAGAAATAAACATTTTTTTTAAGTTCGGGCTAAGAAAAAAAGGATAACTAAAGTAAAATTAAATTCAAATTTTGCCATTTTCAATATCTCCAAGGCTAATTGATGCCTGAAGAAATGTATACATAATTAGAATATTGAATGATTAACAGAATAATTGTAATTATTTCACTGATTAAAAATTAATTGTAATTTCAATTGCACAATTAAATAATAATAGAATACCAAATTTTTGAATTGTTTGATGGAAAATGGTTTTGCCTTAAACTGTAAATGGTTCAGTGGATAATGCTCTGCCCCAATAAACTCTAATAATTCAACTTAATATTCTAATTGTGTTCAGCTTATTTATTGGTCTGACTTTATCTCTGTACTTCCACCACTCCACAAGCATGAATTCTCTGCATCCCTCTGATTCTGTTCCCTTGCACATGCCTGATTTATTTTAACTTACCAACTGTGGCAATCGGTCATGCAACTCGTTATCAGGCAGCGTGGCTTCACTCATAGATAGTTACACAATGGGTTACAATGGCTGACCTGCTGACTAGTGTCTCTGCTGTTCCTACCTCCTTTTTGGATTGGCAGTTAGTCTGACCGTGAGACTGCTCAGCTATCATCCAATGGGCAACTTTCCAATTGCTCACTCTCAGACAAACTTGCCACGTGCAATGAATCTCCCAGCCTTTGCTTTGGTAGGTGAAATCTGCTGGCAGACATCCACTTCCTGCATGTATTTTTTTTATGGCATTCACATCAGTGAGAGATGGGAAACCTCTGACTGAGTGAGACCCTGACAAAGGTGTCTGTCAATCTGAAAAGTGGGTTCGAAAATTTACACTACAAAGCCTTGTGTCGAAAATTCCATGATGGGAAAATTGACAATGAATGCCATTCATAGCCTGAAAAATAAGTGTCAGGGGAGTTTGACTCAAAACTGTCAGTAAAAACAATGAAACACCAGGTCTGAAAGCAGATAGGAAACGAAAAGACAGGCAGGCAGTAAATCACCTTTCCAACTTATGGCCCAGCAACTTCTAACAGTTTCCCAGTGATAATAGGCAGCTTCATCAGATAGGAGGATTCTATGTCGTTAACAAAGAGTCATAGTGAGAATCATAGTCATAGAGCAGGGAAATAGGAGCGTTGGCCCAAATTCCAAGATGCCCCATCTACACGTGTCCCACCTACCCACATTTGGCCATTATCCCTGTAAACCTTTCCTACACATTTTAACATAGTTTATCAAAATATCTATCTGTTTAAATGGAGATAAAATTGAAGGGGATAATTGTGTAACACAGGAGATCTAACAACACCTTAAGGAGATCTAACAAGACCATAAGGAGATCTTATCAGGACAAGCGTTGGAATAATGAAAAATGTTGCATTATCTCAGCAAAACATAGAGCGTTACCCATGAGCTGCATATTTTACATATTTTTACAATGGGGCAGAGATAAAGAGCAGAAAGACATTAAAGGCAATGCTGGGGGCTGGAGATGTTCAGAGAAGGGATTTGGAGAGTTGGTTGGCTAGCTCATCAAGGACTGTGGTGGCCAGCCATTTCATTGGGGCAAGCATCAGGCAGATGATGAAGGGTCATGAGGCCCCTGGCTCAGTGACACCACCGGAATTAATAGAATTTCTGGAAGTCCAGGAGAAGTGGATATGAGCAGCTGTAGCAACTATAGCTTGAACAACTTGTTATTTATTGATAGAATTGTGATGGATGTGAAAGAGCTTTGCAAAACCAGCAATGTCTGCTAGATTACTAAACCAAAGAGGGTATATCTAAAACAATAATATTGTCAATCAGATTACTGAAGTATGTGCCTCTGACCGTGAAATGAAGGCAAAGTGGATACCAAACTTTACTCCAGGTCACCATTCCCATTGCCAAATCACTCCTCACAGCACTGATTTCTCACAAAGTAGAGAAAGTCACGCTTCACACTTAATATTGATCTGAAAACATGAAATGCATTTTATTGCCCAAGGAAACTGCTTCCTCTCTGTGTAATGTTGTCAACGAGTGTGCCTTGTTTTTACAATAAGATTAATTGTTCTGTTTGGATTTTAAATCTGTACATCTAGTAGCAGCATCCACTGAAGTATAATATGGCTCCTTTTTAATTTTACATTTGCTATCTTTCAATGATGGGATTAATATTCAAATGCAGAATCTGTTTTATGCTTTAATTGAAGATTGGTTCCAAGAACCCAGTTAGTTCCAATAAACCCTTACCTTAATTAATCGTGGGTCATTTTCATTTCTATATTCCTTAATAATAAACAGAATTCTGTTGTCAGACCTTCCCTACAAGTTTAATGAAAATTTTTGAGGAGAGTCCTTTTAAGGCTGAGATCATCAGTGTTCTCAAAAGCCAGTAATATGACATTATACACAACTGTGGAGAAAATGGATAGGTGACTTTTCGGGTCAGGACCCTTCTTCAGAATGAAAGTCGGGGGGTGGGGGGGGGGGTAGCTAGGGTGGTGGGGTGTTGGGAGGGAAGTGCTGGAGACGTGAAAAGAACTGGGCAATCAGGGCTTGCAACAAATGACCTCAAGCAGGGCGGTTCCCTGAGAGGCCAATTGTTAGTGAGGAAAAGTATGATTGCCTGGAATTTAGAAGAGCAGATCAGGTAAATGAAGACTGCTCTTGCCATCGAGGCAGTGGGGAAGGTGGACAAAGTATCTGAATACTTATATTAGGATAGGGGTGGTCAGTCCAACATTATTCTTCAGGATCTGGCCTGACCTCAGGAGATGGGCATCCAAACTTTGAGACAATGCTGAAATAAGGTCCAAAGAGCACAGCAATTCATTATTTTTAAATTACGGCGAAATCTGATTAACTTATTAATAAAATGACTGTAGTGATGTGTTGTTGTGTACTTGTGCACGTTGAGACCCTATTATTTATAATACTTAATTCTCAATGCCAGCATAATTGATATGCAATTATTGATTCACAGTAATTCATATTTATCATATCATTTAGTGGGTGCTTAGTTAGAAATGGAAAACTTTCAGCAGTGGCTTTCATTTTTATTGAAACACAAGAACTATTTCACACAACTAATGTTTTGATGCAGACACTGAAAGCAAATGGAAGCGCCAGATACTGTAACTCATCCTGCAGTCTTTAGGTATTCATATTTAACTGTACATCGACCAGGGTTAATGAGGGTTGTCGTACTATTTACACACAGGCACTAGGTTCATTAGCTTCAGCAGTGTTTTGGAGCAAAATCTGACCTAATACAACAGTACAACAGTCAGAATCCTTAAATCAGCAAGCAGGGATATTGTATACTGATATTGAGATTAATATAGAAATTAATTGATTAATTAAATTAATTAGTTGCTTGAAGTGAAATTACATGATGAGTCATTTAAATTTACTAATCTCTCTTATTTTAACACATTTGCATATTTCCTAGTGACTTTTAGCTGTAGACCCCACGAGCCTGCATGTAATTTGTATACGCTGTCTACTGATTACAATAAGTTTTCAGAAATCACAGCTCTAACCTGAGGCTTTAGTTTTTCGCAGTTTAAAGAGTCATTTTATTACTTAATTTTCAATTTCTCCCATCGTCTCACCTTTAAAATGTTATTGCCATAAAAGCAAGAGGCTCTTTGTCATTGTTTTGGTGGTTAATTTGATACTTTCAGCTATTAATTCATTCAAAGTGAAAAGCCTCCTGTCATATTAGTTCTCCTGTGAAGGGCTCTGGAATGAATGACATGCATTCTCGGTGTTGGTAACAGGTAACTCTAAAGAAAATTGGGGAATTCAATGATCATAGCCTGGGTTGTAAACTGCCCAAGTGGAATATGAGTGCTGTTTCTCCAGTTTGCGTGCGTCCTCACTCTGGCAGTGAAGGAAACCTAGGACATAAAGAATAACATGGAAATGGGAATGGGCGTTAAAATGGTTAGCAACCAGGAGATCCAGTCGGCCATGGTGAACTGAGCGCGTATTCAGCAAAACAGTCGCCGACTCTACGCTTGGTCTCGCCGATGTACAAAAGGCTACATCGGGGACACTGGATACAGTAGATGAGGATAGAGAAGGTGCACATGAATCTGTGTCTCACCTGGAAGGACTGCTAGGGTCCCTGAATGAAGATGAGGAAGGAGATTTCAGGATAAGTGTTACATCTCCGGCGGTTTGAGGAGAAAGTTCCTAGGAAGGGGTGGTTGTGTGGGAAGGGATGAGTGAACCAGTATTTGCGGAGGGAGCAGTTTCTGCGGAAGACAGAAGGGCTGGGAAGATGTGATTAGTGGTGGGATCACGTTGGAGATGATGGAAATTTCAGTTTTATGTGTTGGATGTGAAGAATGGTGGGGTGAAAGGTGAGGAGTAGGTCGACTGTCCTTGTTCTTTCTGGCGGCAGGGAGAATAAGAGCAGAACAATGGGACACAGAGGAGACGTGGGTGAGGGATCCATTTATGACAGAGGGGGGAAAGCGCATTTACTAAATAAGGCCTTGGCAGGTAGATAAGGTGGTCAAGAAGACTTTTGGTACATTGCCCTTCATTAGTCAGAATATTAAGTTGAAATGTCATGGTACAGTTGTACAAGATACTGGTGATGCCACATTTAGAGTATTATGTTCAAATTTGGCCACTCTGTTATAGAAAAGATGTTGCTAAGCTGGAAAGGGTGCAGAAAAGATTTTCGAAGAGGTTGCCAGGACCTGAGGGCCTGAACTTTAGGGGGAGGTTGAGCAGGGTAGGATGTTTTTCCTTGGAAAGCAGGAGGATGAGTGTGATCTTACAGAGGTGTATATGATTATGAGAGGAACAGATGTGGTAAATGCACAGAGTAAGGGAATCAAAAACCAAGAGGCAGGTTTAAGGCGACGCTGGGAAAGATTAAATAGGAATCCGAGGGTCAGCTGTTTTACACAAAGGTTAGTAGGTATATGGAACGAGCTACCAGATGAGGTAATTGAGTGGGGATTATCACGACGTTTAAAAAACATTTGGACGTACATTGATAGAATAGGTTTAGAGAGATATGGGTGAAACGTAGGCAGGTGGGACTAGTGTCGTTGGAGCTCGTCGGTCGGTGGGGGCAAGTTGGGCTGAAGGGTCTGCTTCCACATTGTATGACTGTAACCCCATGACTCTTCACAGCACCTCATATTCCTCTTGGGTAGCTTTTATTCCAATGGTATGAACATTGAGTTCTCCAAATTTCAAGGTTCAAGGTTCAAGGTCTTTTATTGGTACGTGTACCAATTAAGGTACAGTAATATTCGATTTACCATACGGCCATACTAAAAAAAAGCAACAAGACACACAACTACATAAAAGTTAACATAAACATCCACCAAAGCGGATTCCCCACATTCCTCACTGTGATGGAAGGCAATAAAGTCCAATCTTTTTCCCTCTTTATTTTCCCGCTGTTGGGACAGTTGAACCATCCGCAGTCGGGGCGATTGATGCCCCCACAGCCGGTGATCAAAGCCCCCACGTTGAAGCAATCGAAGCTCCCGCATCAGGGTGGTCGAAGCTCCCACGGCTTGGAGCTCCCGAAGTCCGTCTCTAACCAGAGAACGCGAGCCCCATGATATTGAAGTCCACAGGCTGCCGCGGTTGGAGCTCCCGAAGTCGGTCTACAGCAGAGGCCGCCAACTCGATGTTAAGCCACAGTGCGGACGGAGATACAATACGGAAAAAAACGCATCTCCGTCGAGGTACGAGATCTTAAAAAGTTTACCCCCGCCACCCCCACCCCCACATAAAACAAGCTAAAGAACACTAAAATATACATTTAACCCATACTATAAACAAAGGAATGGACATTAACTAAGCCACCCCACCCCCACCTTCTTTCTCCCCCACACCCCCTCCTTTCCCCCCTCCCCTCCTCAGTGGCCTCACCTGGACTCCCATCTATTTCCCCACTCCACTCCCCTCCTTTCCCCTTTCTGCTACTTTACTCCCCATGGCTTCACAATCTGCAACCCCACAAACCTTTCTCGCATCTACTGTTCTTATCTCTAACCTTTGTTCCAACCAGCTGCCTGTCAAAAAAACTGCTCGCCTGTGTTGACCTATTACCCACCATGCTTTGTTCTGCCTCTCCCCTTTTCCAGCTTTCTTCCACCCACTATAATCAGCCCCAACCCAAATGCAGGGTCTCAACCCAAAACGTTACCTATCCATGTTCTTCAAAGATGCTGCTTGATCTGCTGAGTTACTCCAGCACTTTGTGTCCTTCTGTCCAGGACCATATTGTCTTTCCATCTTTCTCCCAACCTGTGCATGACTTCTGCTGTGCAACCTCCCAAATGCAACCTTAAGTTTCCAGTGCAGTGCAAAGCATTCCAATGCAATGTTTCCAGATATATTTGCACACTATGTAGTCAACTGGTATTTAAGACCACATTTTGCTATACCATACATGATGGATATGGCAATGTCAGCATTTGTTTCAATATTGCACTTTTCCAGTGTTAAATACAGCAAATGTTCCCATGTGTTAAAAGTCTTTGTTTAAATAATGTCCTGATTTCTTGACGTACACTGAGAAGAGTGGAAAATGCTATGTTTGAACTCTAGAAATAACTCATTTAAATGGGCTTACATTAATTTGCTTTCAGATTACATCAATACAAGACGGTGTAATTTGAGAATGTATACAAAGACACAGAAAGGATTTAGATAATTTCTGAAATTGAGCTGATAAATGGTAGGAGGTTTAAAAAGATAAATGTGCCATGTTGTACATTGATTGGAAAAATGAACAAAATTGATTGGGATCGAATGGGATTGAACTGACAAAGGGAGATATTAATCTATCAATGAATGCCAACATATTGGATGTCTCCAATCTTTAAATCACTGGTAGAATTAAAAAAAAAAAAAAATTGCTAGGATGATAAGAAGATATGAAAATAAGATTTTGATTTGATATTTCTTCATTTTGGGGCACTTTAGGGCAGAAGATTGAGCAGGGTGGAAATAGCATTTTTTAATCAACCTTGATCATCTACACGTCTGCAGATGTGGGAATAATGCCTAACATCTGGAGAAGGAAAAATGTTAAACCTTTGTTCAAAATGTAGAACATTTTGAAATGTAAACATTGATAATATACTTGAGAATAAGGAGCATTTTAGGGATCAATAATCAGCAATGGAATTAAGTCACTTGGATAAGTATGGCTTGATCTAAGAGAGCCTCTATGGATTTATTAAGGTAAAGCATTTTTAATTAATGAAAGTTGTCTGACGAGGAAGCAGAGAAGCCCGACAAACAAAATGTGATTAATCAGGCATTCCTGGGCTTTCAAAGGGATTTGATAAGAAGTTACTGTTAGGCTTATCCTCAAGATTGAAGTCATGTGGTGTATGTATGTGGCTGTGTGTGCATGTGTTACCATTTATTTACCAGAGTTGAAGGGTAAGAACATTAACTCTGACTACTTTAGTGAGACCATAGAATATTTTAGTAGTTTAATCCTCCATTCCCTCCCATCATTGATTTTCCTTTACACCTGCAGGTATGGCTTTATCTCAGCTATGGATGCCCTCCTGGTGCCCTGTTGCAGAATATATCTTGTTACCTCACCATGGCCTCAACCAAAAAGTTGAGATAACTTTCGGCAAATTAGATTTGCTGAATATACATATATATTGTCTGTATATATACATATCATCCGTTGCACTTTTGTTATTTTGCTGCATGTATAATGTACGATTGAAGGCTCAAGAACATAATCTTCTATATCTGTATGCATAACTCTGATCTTGAGCTCTTCCTGTTTTGCGTTTCTTCTATTTGCACGAAAACAGTACACGATAGCGCTACGGTTTTTCATCACCTTACTCCCCATTCTCCTGTGCTGCAGGGGTGACAAATTTTGTTCCGATCAATGATATATTTTAAAAGTTATTAAGGTTTAAAAATCTTTAAAACCGCGCATGCGCAGATTGGTCTTCTCTCCTGTCAGTCGCTGGGACAGGGATGCCGCTTCCTGCACCATCGCTGCACTGATTGGCCGGGTCCGCTGTCAGTCATGGGCGGTGCCTGGCGAGGAGAATATAAAGCTGAAGGAGCGGAGTGAGCATCACTAATGCTCCGCCGGCTGGAGCTGCGTCTGCCTCCTTGGTGCTGAGCCGCCAAGTGGCCAAGCCCACTTCACGGCCTCTGTGGTGCCCAGCCGTGGGCACCATCGGCGGCTTCATCCGGCCCGGGCTACTACCGCGAGGCACCAGCTGGAGTTCTACGTGGCAATCCAGGAGGCATCGAGACCGCGGAGGTGAGGCCTCACGACGATGGGGCCGTGACGGCAATGGGGCCTCATGGCGATGGAGCCGTCGCATCGGTGGGGCCTTGTGACGGCGGTGGGGCCTCGTCAAATTTCAAAATCTGCGGAGAAATCTATCTCTTCCTCGTTTTTCAGTTTTTTCCTGTTTCATGTCTGGTGGGGGCGGAGGAGGAATAGAGGGAGACAGGGGGGGGAGTGGGGGAGGTAGGGAGTGGGTAATAGAAGGAGAGGAGGGCAGTGGGGGAGATGAGGAGGGATAGTGGGGGGATTGGGGGAGAAGAGAGGGTAGGGAGGTAGAAGGGGGAAAGTGGGGGAGGTGAGGAGGGAGAGTGGAGGAGGGGAATAGAGGGAGGGGGAGTGGAGGAGGTAGGGAGTGGGGAAGAGAGGGAGAGGAGGGCAGTGGGGAGGTGAGGAGGAATGGTGGGGGGTTAGGGGAGGTGAAGAATGGGAGATAGAGGGAAAAGGAGGTGGGTAGAGAGGGGAGAAGAGTTATGGAGGGAGGGAGTGATTGAGGGTAGGGGAAAGGAGAGGGAGGGAGGGATTGGGGAGGTGAGGAGGAGAGGGGAAAGAAGAGGGAGGGTGAAGAGGAGGGGGAGGCCATGCTGGGGGATATGGGGACATGAGATGCGCCTGCGTAGTTGGGGGCAATGCGTGAGTGATGGAATATTGCGTTGAGGGAACGGGTTGCATTGGGAGAATGGGTTGCTTTGAGGGGACGGGTGAATGATGTAATATTGCGTTGGGGAGATTAGTCTAGTAGAATAAATACACAGGGAGGTAGTGAATGGGAATCAAATCCAAGGTCAAAAGCGACAAAAAGTAACAGAGATTAGTAGAGCATTGTGTAGAAAGAGAGAGAAGGAGGGGGAGAAAACTATTCCAGCAGACGTCAAGCAGTCAAACAAAGAGTGAGTTTAGTAAGATGGAGCCACTGTGGCAGCCAGTTAGAGAAGGTGAAGGGCAGAACCAGAAATAGTATATCAGAAATCAGCAGAAGACAGTACTGGTAATGATCTAGTTAGGAGTACGCTGATGGGCTTTGTGGATTTAAGATCACATCACCTAGATTCGAGAGTGCACAGGCAAAATATCTCTTTGCCTTAAGTTTTTTTCTGCTTTTGATTGAAAACCAGGTGCGGTTGAGAATGATTAAAAGCAAATTACTCAAGTAACAATCTAAAAATAAAATACTTCAAATGCTGAAAGTCTCAATTAAAGTGGAAAATGCTTTAAAAAGGAAAGAGAATTGAAAGCAAGGATATAAGGATCAATATTTGGCTTCAAAGCGCACTAGTATTAGAACATATCCAATTTTGATTCAGCAGTCTCATTCTTCCCTTTGATCCTCTGCTGAATCCCAAGAGTCAAAGTGCAACTTACTTCACTCAGTGCTATCGCACTTTCACCTTCAACAGCAATTCACCATCCAAGCATTGTAGAAATTCGGCTGGGCAGACTAGTTACTTTCTCTTTCATGTTCAATCCAGCAATTTCTTTGCACATTATCTGCACCATTGGGCTACTGAAGACAACTTTATTTGCAAATAGCCGGATCAGCATATTTCCTTTCTTAGGCACCTGGGAAGATTTGGCATGTTCACAAGGATTCTCTAAAACTTCTACAGATGCACAGTAGAAAATGTTCTGATGGGATGCAACTCAACTTTGTATGCCAACTGCTCTGCTCATGATCACTGAGGACTTCAGGTCCTCAGAGTGATGGACATAGCCTGTCCATGATTTCCATCTACCCAGGCCATCTTCATGGTGGATTGCATTGGAAAGGCCGGAAGCATCATCAAGGATGCCTGCCACCCTGTTGGATCGAACAATTTCATCTCTTCTTCGTTCTGAGAAAAGATACAGGAGCTGAGCGCTCAAATGTCCGGAGTTAAGAACAGCTCTTTCCCTACTGCTATCAAACTCTTGAACCAATCATCTTTCCCAGAGCTACCATGTACTCTTACTCATAACTCTTACTCTACCACATTCAACTATTCTGTTATTAATATTATTTTGTACGACTTGGATTTTATACCACAAACTTGAACCATTCTGCTGTTTTGTAATCGCACATGTATATATTGGTGTATATATTATTCTTGTATTAATGCAGCTTACTCTGTAAAGTTCATATGAACAAGGGATTTCTTTGCACTCCGATATGACAATAATCTAATCTAATCTAATCTAATCTAATCCAAGCAGGATGCGGCAATAAAAAGACGTAATGGTGTAAATCCAATAGATATCTTGTTCTTGAAAATAAAATTCACAAAAACTACTGCTTTGGATATCAACCGTATCTAAGATTTGAAGCCAATTTCAAATTATGATTAAACAGGACTTTCTACAGCCCTCAAGAAATCGCTTAGTGTAACAATTGGTTTTAATAGTGATATTTTTGGTTAGAAATTCCCCTGTTGCATCTGACAGACGTCCTGCAGAGATGAATGCACACACAACTCCATTTCTGAAATGTAATTCAATTGAAGTCTTTGAAACCCTTAGCTTTTGCTCCTACTTATTTGTTTAGTTCTTCATCAATGTCCTGAATTTTAGTGCCTACTGATTGTGCACCACAGGAGTCCAGTGAAATAAATGAAAGTTGATTTTGGTTTCTGCAAATATCTTAGGTGTATAAAGAAACTCCGAGAGTCAGGGAAAGCAAACACATTCTCACTGGTATGTTTGACATAAGGTTGTAAAACTTGAAGCCCTTCTTCAAAGCCTTCCCTTCCTTTCCAATACTTCTCTTCAGCCCCAATTAGCTTAAGTCTCCCCACTTAAATATCTCCACTTGGCTCCAGGACACTTGAGCTATTACCACTCTCTATCTGGGTGATAGGCACATAGCTATCAAACAAGCACATAGCTATCAAACCTATCCTCTAAATCTCCCTCCCCACCTACCAAGAGCCACTAGGCTTGCTCCTGGCTGGCATCTCTTCATCCCCAAAATGTATCCCCAATGCCTGCCCTGAATCTGAGCAAACAATATATGATTTATAGTACTGATCAAAGCACTGGAAAACTCCTTTTGCTTCATCATAGTCTTGCGAGCTTGCTGAACTACATGAATGATACATTTGTATTTTTCTCTGGCAATCTTTCTTATGTTGTTTCAGATTGAGAGTTGAGAGATGAGCAGGAGATTGAACCCCAGGCATCTCTAAGGCTCCACATGTAGAAGCCTTTCAAAACGTTAAGAAAAACATTTGTATTGACAGTGGAGGGAAAACCTTCTCCAGCAGTGCACTCTGAAATATCTCAAACATTAATACACAGAACTCTAATGGCCTTCCATGGCACTGCCCTGGGATTTGAAGCATAGTTTTTGAGCTGTGTTGCTTAGCTTGTGATCCCGGCAATTGAACCACAACTCCTCAAACAAGGCAAATTTACCAAATCAATATGGTAAATCATGCTGAAAAGCAGACTTTTCACTATAAAAAAATACAAGGCCTCATAGATCCATTTGCAATAGAATTTGTCCATTGTTTAAAGAAAGATCAAAGTAATTGTTTCTCTTTAAAACATTGAATTCTCAGTTATTAAGATATTTAGTAATAGTTCTTTTTAACTATTTTTTTCATTTCAAAGTATCACCATTAGATGCTAGATGGGAGGTTGGTAATGGTGCATCAGCTTAATAAGTGGAACCGTGAATGACTGTGCTCTCCAAATCTTCCCAAGTGGGCTCTGCAATCACAACCTAGATATAACATGTCATGTGCAATATTGTTTCCTAACATTCATTCTCAATTAGAGCTATATCACTTTAATAATTCTGTCATGTGACTGCTTTCTGAGTTGCAATGATGCTTAGTGGGGAACTTGGCAGAGTTGGCTGCGTCTGCAGTGAAAGCAACCGTTGTCATCCTGGTAAGTTTGTCATCCTGACAAAGTAAACAGTTTAGTTTAGTTAGAGATACAGCGTGGAAACAACTCCTTCAGCCCACCGAGCCCATGCCGACCATCGCTCACCCGTTCACACTGGTTCTATATTATCGCACATTTGCATCCTATGGGGGCAGTGTGTAAGTCCCAAAGCACCCAGAGAAAACTCACACGGTCACAGGGAGAATGTACAAACTCCGTACAGACAGCACCCAAAGTCAGGATCGAAAGCCAGTATCTGATGCTGTGAGGCAGCAGCTCTACCACTGTGCCGCCCACATCTCTGTCATTTTACAAATACCCTTGTTTGGATAATTAACTGAGCAATACCTTAACAATTATAGTTAGCAAATGAAATACTGAGGCATATCATCAATAGTTGGAGACATAATAGTGTAGATGTTGAGGTGTTTAAGATGGTGAGTGGGAAAATGTTAAATGGGGACACAGTTCTGAAATGAGCAGGAAAGCCTGGTTATCTGACATTGTTTAATTCAATATTAAATCCTCAGGGCTGCAAAATGCCTGAGTATAAGATGAGATGCAGTTCCTTCTAACTTATGTTGGGCTTAATTAAAACTATGTAGGAAGCCAAAGACAAAGAATTACAGAGTAATTGTAATCATTAAAGTGGCATGTGACTGGATGCTCAGTGTCAACCAAGTGGACTGAATGACAGTGTTTAACAAAACAATCACCAATTAGCATTTGGTTTCTACAATGTAGAGGAGACACCAAATGCAATAGATTAATTTGGAAGATATGTAAGTGATTTTCTGCTTCACCTGGAAGGACAGTTTGGGTTCCCTGGATGATGGGTCAAGACAGGAGTGGTTTAGTTTAGTTTAGTTTTGTTTTGTTTTGTTTAGTTTAGTTTCATTTAGTTTAAAGATACAGCGTGGAAACGGATCCTTCAGCCCACCAGTCCATACCGACCAGCGATCCCCGCACATTAACACTATCCTACACTAGGGACAATTGACATTTATACCAAGCCTCGCAATTGAGGAAGAACATTCCTGCTATTGAGGGAGTGCAGCGTAGGTTTACAAGGTTAATCCCGGGATGGTGGGACTGTCATTTGCTGAGAGAATGGACTTGTACACTCTGGAGTTTAGAAGAATGAGAGGGGATCTTATTGAAACATATAAGATTGTTAAGGGTTTGGACACGCTAGAGGCAAGAAACATCTTCCAAATGTTGGGGGAGTCCAGAACCAGGGGCCACAGTTTAAGAATAAGGGGCAAGCCATTTAGAACGGAGACGAGGAAAAACTTTTTCTCACAGAGAGTTGTGAGTCTGTGGAATTCTCTGCCTCAGAGGGTGGTGGAGGCCGGTTCTCTGGATACTTTCAAGAGAGAGCTAGATAGGGCTCTTAAAGATAGCGGAGTCAGGGGATATGGAGAGAAGGCAGGAACAGGGTACTGATTGGGGATGATCAGCCATGATCACATTGAATGGCGGTGCTGGCTCGAAGGGCCGAATGGCCTGCTCCTGCACTTATTGTCTATTGGCTATTGTCTCAGCCAATTAACCTGCAAATCTGTATGTCTTTGGAGTGTGGGAGGAAACCCGAAGATCACGGAGAAAACCCACGCAGGTCACGGGAGAACGAGAACGGGAGAACAGGCAACCACCCGTAGTCAAAATCGAACCCAGGTCTCTGGCACTGTAAGCACCGTAAGGCAGCAACTCTATCGCTGCGCCACCGTGCTGCACAAGTGCTGGAGATGAAAGTGTGAACTGAGGTGTCATGGAGGGAACAATCCCTTCAGAATGTTGAAAGGAAAGAGGTGGGGGTGGGAGGGGAATGGGATGACGGAATCTCACTGAAAATGGCTAAAATTGCAATAGCTGATTGACAGAATGTGGAGGCTGGTGGGGTTGAAGGTGAGGTGAATGGGAATGGGAATCCTATCGAGTAAAAAGGAAACTTCAGATAATAGTGAGTTTTATCCAGTCCATCCTGGGTAATGACCTCCCCACCATTGAAGGGATTGACAGGAAGCACGGCCCCAAGAAGCTCAAGAAGCAGCGAATCTCATCAAAAACCCACACGATCCTGGCCATTCTCTCATCTCACTGCTGCCATCGGGAAGAAGATACCATGGCCTGAGAATAATTTCCTCTAGATTCAAGTACAGCCTCATACCATCAACCATCAGGTTTTGAAACGCCCTTCAAAATCCTAACCACAACCCTACCTCAGCAATGAACTTCTATGGACTTTGTATAGGTTGCATGACGTACTTCAACTTGCACTATTCTGATCAGTTTACTTAGTACAACTGATAATTTATTGTATTATTGTTTATTATATACTTATTTACTGTATTTGGTTTTGTTGTTTAATTGTGCCTATAAAACTGTAGAAAGTATGAAATCCATTATTCTATTCACAGTGCATATGACAAGAAACAGAAATCAGTGTTTCAGGTCCTGAGCTGGGAGAATGGATTAGAGGACTTCACCAATACAGACTGAGAGGTGGTCTGTTCAGCAGAGATATGTCACATAAGGTGCAGGATGCTTCAAAACAAACAATGTGCATTATTACAATGGAGGCATCAAATTCGTGCAACCAGAGTCAGCTGAAAAACACAATGAGCGAGGCCCAAATATAGTAATTGCCGGTCATACATGAGGCACAGACGCCACTTCAAGGAGACTACTGGAAAAATATGTTTGGCTGAAGCACCTATGGAGTTACTAAAGGATATAAGAGTGACCCTGCAAAACAAGGAAATCACAACATGACAACAAGCTCTGAGAGAACCACACCAGCTTGTATTCCTCCAGCCTATCGTTCATCCACATAGTTTTTGACCTCCCTCAGAGTTAGAGTTCTTATCCTTTCTTCCTCTCTTCAAACTTTCCCTGCCTAGAATACTGAACACCCCTATTCCCTGCACTAGTTCCCTAACCTAACTTCGACCCACCTGCTTTCAAAGACCTCATGAAGCCATCTCCCTATGAAATGATACAGAGAAGCTGTAAATCTCCAGAACCGGACAAGGTTTCCCCATCTACCCTCAAGCTATGTGCCGAACAACTGGCACCAATCTGCACAGACATTTTCAATCAGTCCCTGCAAACCTGCAAAATCCCTGCCTGCTTCAAAGTCTCCACTATTGTTCCCATACCCAAAAAGCCAAGGTTTACTGGTCTTAACGACTATAGGCCTGTTGCACTGACCTCTGTAATCATGAAGACCATTGAAAGGCTTGTGCTGGACCCCCTGTATACTGGGCCAATAGATCAGTGGATGATGCAGTCAACCTGGGCCTGCACTTCATCCTCCAGCACCTTGACCGCCAGGGGACCTATGCAAGGATTTTGTTTTTGAATTTTAGCTCTGCATTCAACACCATTGTGCCAGAGCTACCACACTCCAAACTCTCCCAGTTGACTGTGCCTGAACCCCTCTGTCGGTGGATCACCAACTTCCTGACAGGAAGCAGCACGTGAAGCTGGGAAAGCATCCCAGACCCGCTGACCTTCAGCATAGGAGCACCACAAGGATGTGTACTCTCTCCTCTCCTTTACTCTCTCTACACCAACGACTGCACCTCCACTGACTCCTCTGTTAAGCTTCTCAAGTTTGTGGACAACACAACCCTGATTGGA
Organism: Amblyraja radiata; assembly: GCF_010909765.2. Lineage (NCBI taxonomy): Eukaryota > Metazoa > Chordata > Chondrichthyes > Rajiformes > Rajidae > Amblyraja > Amblyraja radiata. Next base: position 33,002,194 of record NC_045967.1, read on the forward strand.
CTAATGCAGGATGGGGAGGAATCTGTCTACAGACAGGAAGTGACACAGCTGGCACCCTGGTGCCATCGCAACAACCTGGAGCTCAATGCTCTTAAGACGGTGGAATTGATTGTAGACTTTAGAAGAGCTCCCCCTCCCCTCACCCCACTCACCATCGACAACACCACAATTACATCTGTGGATTCATTTAAGTTCCTTGGAACCATCATTTCCAGGGATCTTAAATGGGAGGCCACCATCGACTGCATAGTCAAAATGGCCCAACAGAGGATGTACTTCCTGTGGCAGTTGAGGAAACACAATCTGCCACAGGCAATGATGGGCCAGTTTTATACTGCTATCATAGAGTCTGTCCTCACCTTCTCCATCATGGTCTGGTTTGGCTCAGCCACCAAGCATGACATCCAGAGGCTGCAGCACATCATTCGTTCAGCCGAGAAGGTTGGCTGTAACCTTCCCCCCATTGAAGAACTGTACACTGCAAGGGCCAGGAAGCGAGTAGGTAAGATCATCTCTGACCCCTCTCACCCTGGCCACAAAGTCTTTGAAGCACTTCCTTCTGGCAGGCGACTCCGGACTGTCAAAGCTGCTACAGCCAGACATTAAAAAACAGCTTTTTTTCCACAAGCAGTAGTGCTACTCAACAGCCAAAAGTCTGTAGCCTCCTTTTGCTCTGGTATATTATTTCATTTTCCACATGTTTAAATAATAATGTTTTATTTTTAATTGTCTACTGTATATTGTGTTGTTACTTGTGAGCAAAGCACCAAGGCAAATTCCTTGTATGTATACATAATTGGCGAAAAAAATGTATTCAATTCAATTCAATTCAAATTAAGTCTGGTACATCCTGTCATTCAGTAACCCCATTTCAAGGGCTCTATAATTAAACTCTGCTGGAAGCATTGGCAATTCATTCTACTGGATTTGTCAACCTCACAACAGTCCTGCCATGTAGTTTCCAATTAACATCCAACCATAACTTAAATGTAAGATTCAGAAGTCATCTACTTATCTTAACACCCTCATCATGAAGAGTAAAAGCTATATATTATGCCACACTATTTCATTGTTAGTAGGCTGACTGAAGTTTCTCTAGATGTCCTTCCCATTGTAATCAGAAAATTATGTTTGCCCCGAGTAGACTTGGCCTCCTTCTCAAAACTAAATGACTGAATAACCTTGAACATGGGTTATCAAAGGGTGGGGGATGGGTAGGTGGCAGTGGTGTAGGAGTATGGGGGTGGCTACAGGTTCATCTGTTATTAGTTCTGAGCAGAGTGACGGCAATATATTCACAATTCTTTGATATATTGGTGGTGATAATCAATAAAAATTGCAGCCTTCTGATAGATTTGTACACGGTCTGTGAACTTGGCTTGGAAAGCCGGTAAGCTCTAATTAGAATTATATATGCAAAGCAGCAGTGACTTAAGAATAATGGTGTATTTCTTTTATAGAGAACAATGAATACGCTTCCTTATTTTTAAATTACAACCAAGAGAGAGACCATTTACTCCATCATGTCCATCAGTGGCGGACTGGCCAGGGTGTCAGCTTGCCCGATGGCAAGTGGGCCCCTGATGAAGTGATAGCAAGTGATGGCAAGTGGGCCCCTGTTAAATGATAGCATTGTAGTTGTGGGTGGGCCCCCTTTGTCTCCTGGCAACCATTATTTTTAGACCCAGTCCGCCACTGATGTCCGTGCAAGCTTCCAGTAGAGTAATTGCTTCAGTGTTATTCTCAATTGTACGGCAAGACCACTAACCTGCTGTCATCGTGCTACCTTTTTTATCATATGTATGGTAACGTCATTATCTTACATAGTCAACTGAACATCATATTCAAACATACCAGATACTATTTCAAGCAACAGAGATTAATTATTTTCCATATACCCTATTTATATGATTCCTACATGTTCCCTGGCCCTGGGATTCCAACTCTTTCATTTATTTCTGAATTGTTTCTCTTTCACTCTTAATGTTAACTGTTGTTCCAAATAACTGTTCTCCATTGACTTGTCCAAGCCAGTGCATTAATGGCATTCGAAGTTAATGTTGCATTGACACTCCATGTAAACTGATAATAGAATGTGGTCATTTTGTATGTGAATGAGAAAGTAGCCAGCTGGCGACTCATTGTCATACTGGGCATGTGACGTCAATGTGCACAGTATACCAGTAATGCAGAGCAACATCAGCTGCGATACCACAGCAGTCATACGTCGACCCGACTCAACTACACCAAACAGATAATGTTAAACTTTCCTAGTTCTCATTGACCATGCACCACGTCAAGGTTTTGTTAGAGGTAATGCAGAAATCCACCATTGTATCAAACTGCATTACAAGCACATTGCCACCGGGTCAGCACTGCCATTTTTAGAATCGTGAACCATGCCCTGGTCATCTGGAGCATAAGAAAATCAACCTTGTCCGCATCTATATAGAAATGCTGATTTCCTGCTGTTATTCTATGGTTTCTTTTGGAGAACTCACCTCTTCGTGCCAGTGGGAAAGAACTTTCTCCTGACATGTGAAGCATCCAGTGTCATTAAAGGAAACAAGTATGTGGGTATCGTTTCCCCTTCACCTGTATCATACCACTTACACCCATAATGCTGCCTTGTTTCTGGACTACAGCTTTGGGTATTGCCTGTTGACCCGAGGCTATTCTTACATTTGAGCCTGGCGCAGGATGAAATTCTCTGACATATTTGGCAGCTATCCGCACAGAAGTTGCAATCCTGCAAGCCAGTTCAAATGTGTGGCTCTTTGTGTCCAATAGAGTGAATCATTCATCATTCCAAACATGTATAAAGCTGTCTCTCAGCATATGATTCTGAAATCTCCACTGAATTACAGTTCCTTTCTTGGGGTTCCATTCAGACAATAATCAATCACAGTTTTTCCCAATTTCAGGTTGCAGGTGCCAAATTTGCAACATTCTACCATCCCAAATGGTTGCAGTTTAAAGTGTTGTTCCAGTTTCTGTAACAGCTATGCAAAGAGAAAGTCTTCAACTCCCTCTGCAGAGCGATATATCAAGCATTTCACATTATTTCTGCTGAAAAAACATTGACCATGTAAAACCTTGCCATCCTTTGCAAGTTGTCAATGAATGATTCACAAGCATTTCTCTGCACCTCAAGCTGTCAGTAAAACATGTCGGTACTTGAGTCTCCTAATTTCCATTTTCCTGCTGAGCAGTGAATTGTAATTGTCTCCGGCGTGTGTTTGCACTTCAACACCCGCCATTTCCATCCTCACTGCTGACTAACACTGTCTGTCATGCTTTCCCTTCAATTTAAGACTGACTATTATTGCCTGCACCTTTCTTTTCTCTCTTTCTTAAATTTGACAACTTGACGGTGTCTACACAGATTCTTAACTTCACGATTTACCTGGAAGCTCCAGCACTATGACCGTTTTTTTTCTTTCACCCTCAAATATTCGAGCTATTTCATCCCCTCAAATAGATCCTTCTACCCCATCCCACTCAGCCCCTCAAGATTAGTACATGATTAGCAATATGTTGAGTAATGCTGCGTGGCAGCTTCAAAAGATATATTCCTACTGACCACCTAGGTGTTGATTCGTATCAGTAATGGGGATTATCATTAGTGCCACTTGTAATGTATTTATGGATGGACTGTGAGTTGGGCAGGTGTTCAGGAAAGCACAACCTCAAAAAAACCTAGAGAAAATCACCAGTTTCAGGCCAAAAATGTCAACTTTATAACAGACTAAAATAAACAATTGAACGAGTGGTCACATTGTAAGTATGTCTCATGACTAATTTGCAGAACTGATGACAAACAGTATACACCACACACTTCCTACCCATCAAAAGGGTGCCTTGACATCAGACAACCATGTTGGCCTCGAGTATCACCTTACGGATAGTAGCATGGATGTTCAGAAGAAGCCTGAAATAAATGAACTCTCTTGAAGTGTAAATGTATGATTTTAAGAGGAAGTCTTTGTAAACTAATTTTGTAAACTGGCATTGTGTGTAGTCCTGATTGCAGATTATAGGCAGGGTGTAATTATGCTGGAGATGGTGTGGTGAAGATTGACCATCATGTTTCCTAGACGAGGTTGTTCAGTTATAAGGGGAGACTGGGTAGGCTGAGTTTGATTTCCTTGGCACGATGGAAGCTGAGGGGGGAACCTGATATAGGAATGCAATATTATAATAGGCATAGTGTGAGGAGATGGTAAGAAACCTTTCCACATTGCAGAGGCGTCTACGGGCATGAATTTAACATGAGGAAGAAGAGATTTATAGGAGATCTGATGAAAACCTCTGGACTCACTCTGGAGCAAACTGTTTGTGAAATGATGAAGACAGGTACTTTCACAGCATTTGAGCAACATCTAAATGAGCACTTGAATTGCCGAGCTATAGTAGACACCATCCATGAACTAGTAAATGGGATTAATACGGAGAGGTACTTGATTGTCTACATGCATGTATGTTATGGGCCGAAGGAAATTTTCTGTACTGTATGACTCTATGATCTAAAACAGAAAGGTTAAATGTACCGTGTGTTATAAATCACAGGAGTATTTCCAAATCATATCAGTGGAAAAATAGCCAAAAATAGTACCATAACAACATAGGAACATAGAAAATAGGTGCAGGAGGAGGCCATTTGGCCCTTAGAGCCAGCACCACTATTCATTGTGATCATGGCTGATCACCACAATCAGTAACCCATGCCTGCCTTCTCCCCATATCCCTTGATTCCGTTAGCCCCTAGAGCTCTATCTAACTCTCTTTTAAATTAATTCAGTGAATTGGCCTCCACTGCCTTCTGTGGCAGAGAATTCCACAAACTCACAAGTCTCTGGGTGTAAAGGTTTTTTTCTCATCTCAGTTTTAAATGGCCCCCCCTTTATTCTTAGACTGTGGCCCCTGGTTTTGGACTCCCCCAACATTGGGAACATTTTTCCTGCATCTAGCTTGTCCAATCCTTTTATCTATATTACCAAAAGTCTGATCTTGACCACTTCCTGTTGTTCTGTATATAGATTTTATAAAAGAAACGCTGCCTCTTACGGCTGTGATTTTTTGGCCATCTTACTCAGAGTGCCCCTCTGCTGCATAGGACAAGAGGATATTTCCCATCGATGAAAAATAAAAGAGTTATTAGTGTTTAAAAAATGTTGAGATTCTCTCTCCTGTCAATCACGCCATGAAACCCACGCCCCTTCTGGTGGGAGGGGGGAGGGACTATAAAACCCAGAAGTGTGGGCGTGGCTCAGTCTCTGCAAGATGGAGGAGGGAGAGGTCACGACTCGCTGTCTTTAGTGGCCTTGCTCCCTGCTTGAAATGGTATGAAACTGCACTTGAATTTGGTGGGCTTGCACCCTGCTTGAAGTGGTAAGAAACTGCACTTGAATTTGGTGGCCTTGCACCCTGCTTGAAATGGAATTTCAAGGAATAGCCGTGAGTCAACTGCCAGCGCACCAGCCATGAGTGAGTGAGCTGCCAGCACAACAGGCTTGAGTGACTGAGCCGCCAGCCCAAGAATCCATTCGGCCCACAATGTCTATACTAGCTTTCTGGAAACCAGTCCCTTCAGCCCACAACACCCATACTAGCGCTCCAGAAAGCCCACCCCCCTCCCCCCCCCCCCACCCCCACTGGCCACCAATATTGGAATTGGTGGATAGGTGGAATATTGCATTGGGGGACCAGCCCTCCCGTGTGATGCTGGGACCCAACAGGTCCCACTTAGTCTAGTAATTTTATATGTTTCTTTAAGAATTCCTCTCATCCTTCTAAATTCCAGTGAATACAAACCTAGTCTTTCCAATCTTCCCTCATATGACAGTCCCGCCATCCTGGGGATTAACCTCGTGAACCAATGCTGCACTGCCTCAATAGCAAGGATGTCCTTCCTCAAATTGGGAGACCAAAACTGCACACAATACTCCAGAAGTGGTCTCACCAAGGCCCTGTACAATTGCAGAAGGATCTCTTCTATACTCAAATCCTCTCGTTATGAAGGCCAACATGTCATTAGCTTTCTTCACTGCCTGCTGTACCTGCATGTTTACTTTCAGTGACTAGTGTACAAGGACACCCAGGTCTCGTTGCACTTCCCTTTTTCCTAATCTGACACCATTGAGATAATAATCTGCCCCTTGTTCTTGCTGCTCACAATAACCTCACAATTATCTACATTATATTGCATCTGCCATGCATCTGTCCACTCACTCAACCTGTCCAAGTCACCCTGCAACCACCTAGCATCCTCTTCGCAGTTTACACTGCCACACAGCTTTGTGTCATCTGCAAATTTGCTAGTGTTACTTTTAATCCTATCATCTAAATCATTAATATATATTGTAAATAGTTGTGGCCCCAGCACCGAGCCTTGCGGAACTCCACTCGCCACTGCCTGCCATTCTGACAGTGACCCATTTATTCCTACTCTTTGTTTCCTGTCTGCCAACCAATTCTCTATCCATGTCAATACCCTACTCCCAATACCATGTGCTCTAATTTTGCCCACTAATCTCTTGTGTGGGACCTTATCAAAGGCTTTCTGAGAGTCCAGATACACTACATTCCACTGGCTCTCCTTCATCCATTTTACTTGTCACATCCTCAAAAAATTCCAGACGATTAGTCAAGCAGGATTTCCCCTTCATAAATCCATGCTGACTTGGACCAATCCTTTTACTGCTATCCAAATGCATCGTTATTACTTCTTTAATAATTGACTCCAGCATCTTCCCCACCACCAATGTCAGGCTAACTGGTCTATAATTCCCCCTTTTCTCTCTCGCTCCTTTCTTGAAAAGTGGGATAACATTAGCTACTCTCCTATCCACAGGAACTGATCCTGAATCTATAGGACATTTGAAAATGATCACCAATGCATCCACGATTTCTAGAGCCACCTCTTTGAGTACCCTGGGATGCAGACCATGAGGCCCTGTGGATTTATCAGCCTTCAGTCGCATCAGTCCACCCAAAACTATTTCTCGCCTAATGCAAATTTCTTTCAGTTCCTCTGTCTCCCTAAATCCTCTGTTCTCTAGTACATCTGGGGTGGCACAGTGGTTTAGCAGTAAAGTTTCTGCCATACGGCATCAGAGACTCAGATTCCATCCTGACCACAGGCGCAGTCTGTACAGAGTTTGTATGTTCTGCCTATGACTGCGTGGGTCTTCTCCATTTGCCCCGTCCTCCCACACCCCACATTATCACTCCTTGTTTCGCCTGCCACTCATTCCATTCCCATTAGACATAAAAGGTTCTACTTGGTTTGAAAACTTCCAGTTCACACAATGTAGGTAGAAACTAAAGCATGTCAGGAGTGAGTGAGAGAGCAGTGAATATGAGCTCAGCTAATGCATCTATAACCATTTCCCGGGAGCATCACATTAGTGCTTGAGGAATGGTTTTCAGGATGGTTTTGCCTCCAGCTTCCAGGGAAATTACTGGTTTCCACCTGGTGTATTCAACAAGCAGTATGATTGAAAATGAAAATCCAACTGAGCCTACGTGATGATGTATGATTGATCTGAGAAGAGAAAGTAAATATATTTTATTACATCTCTAAATGCATAGTGCAGATTCTGAATATAAACCTTGAAACATAGACTTCAATCTTCATATTAGCAATGCATTCTCCATTTTATATCCCCTGTAAAAGTGATTCTATGACCTTGTCCTTCACGGGCCATGTGACAAACATTGCCAACTGCTTTTGTCATGTTTTTATTTTTAACATTTATCATGAGTGACATGTTCAGATAACAGGACTCACGACTGAATATCTAACATCAAGAATTCATCCCTTAGCTGTGATGTGAGACAAACGATAACACTGATGTATCTGATATATCTATTTATCTGTCCGTGTTACTTTAATATATCTACTTTTTAATCTATACTTATACTTACAATTGATAAAAGCAAAAAAAAAAAGACTGGCTGCTTTTCTTTTTACTCTTTGCAAGCAAGGATTTGATCCAAGTGCCAACAATAGCTCCCAACGTTTCCTTTGGTTGCCATTATGGCAAACTGCATTATTAATATTTCCATTTAATACATGCACTCTTACTAATCACAGATAAAAGCACAAGGGCATCAGCACTTTGCAGTCAAAGCAGGAATGAGTGCTTTTGCGACAGTAAAAGCCCCACTTGGAATGCTTAACAAGGTCAGCAGTACATTTGTCCAGTTCCCTAAACATCAAACTCTGGGACAGAAATCTCTGATGACAATGTTAGTTTTTATAGACAGGAATTCCAGACAGGTGTGCAGTGAGTGTTCCTGTTTGGTTCCCCGCTGTTTTCAAGTGTAAAGGAAGGCTCCTACAGTTGTCAACAGAGACACAGAAATAAACTGAGAGATTAAACGGGAAAGGCTGATGCTGTTTTGAGTTTGGAGGAATGGGAGATGGTTTCTTTGAAATGTGGGAGAGTATGTTACAAGGAGGAAAAATGGAGGAACTGGATTGATGAGAGCTGACAGAGACTTGATGGGCCGAATGCGCTCCTCTGTTGTGAGAAATATGAAAAATTAAACACAACATTTTTGGGAGGATTTACAGTATAGATTCAGAGCTGAAGTTTCCTCTGACTGGGAGGCTCTAGATCTCAGGGTCATAGAGGTTGGTCACTTCAGATAGAGATGAGAAAAAAAAAATTGTATTCATCCACCAAGCAATTTATCTTTGGAACTCCTTTCCTCAGAGAGCAGTGGACGGGTTGTCACCGTCAGAGGTCGATAGATTTTTTGGATATTAAAGAAATCAATGATGCGGGGTTAGTGCAGCAAAGAGGCACTTGGATGAAAGATTAGGTGGGATCTTATTGAATGTGGATCAGGCACAAGGGATCAAATGACCAATTCCTGTATCTATTTCATACCACCTTCAAAATATCATCATTGTGACATCCCAAGGTAAGCTCAAGATCACTTAAAATTGTCATACAAAAGCATTTGTTCCCACATATCCCACCCTCCACTGGACCATCACCCATTGTCACCCCATGACTAACATTCTAGTCAGTCCCCTGCCCCAAACCACCACCACGTAGACAAGCATCCAAATCTAGTAAAATTAGGATACTCAAAATCTTACTTACTTGCTTACTTACTGCTTATTATGCCTCCCCGCATGTAGGGCAGCAACAATGGTCCTCCACTCCTGTCTGTTCTGGGCTAGCTTCTGGACACTAACCCAGATCAGGTCCATTGTTTTCATTTCCTCCTCTATAGTTCGACACCAGGTGGTTTTGGGTCCCCCTCTTTTCCTTTTCCCTTCCGGTGTCCAGTGCAGGGCTATTATTGGGATGCTGTCTGGTTATCTTCTCAGTATATGGCCAATCCAGTTCCAACGCCTTCTCATGATGATGGTGTCCATGCTCTCTTGTTGGCATTGAGCAAGGAGATCTTGGTTGGATATGGTGTTTGGCCAAAATATTCTAAGGATTCTTTTCAGGTTCTTAGTATGGAAGACTGACAGCTGGTTGATGTCGCTCACTGTCATTCTACAGCATTCCGAGCCATATAAGGGGGTGGAGAGGACACAGCTCTGGTATAACTTCAGCTTGGTCTTGATGCTGTATTGCTGGGACCTCCATACATTGTTTAGCATTCTGAAAAAAATCTTAGCCTTGTTTAGCCAGTTCTTGATGTCATTGTGTGCTCCGCCATCGTGTCTGACTTTGGTAAACTCCTCAGTTATGGGAAGATCATTTCCATTCACTTGGATTGTCAAGGGGTTTTGGATGTTTAGTGTCATTACTTCTGATTTTTTCTGGTTTATCTTCAGGCCAATTTGTTGTGCAAAGTCACTGAGACGGGATGTTTTTTCCTGCATGTGCTTGTGAGTGTGAGAGACCAGAGCCAAGTCATCAGCAAAATCAAGGTCTTCCAATGCTGAGAAGAGGGTCCATCGTATGCCTCTTGCTTGGTCTTCGGTTGTCTGATGCATCACCCAGTCAATAACAATATTGAAGAGCAGTGCTGACATCACATACCCTTGATGGACTCCTGTCTTCACCTGGAATGTGTGGTTACTGTTCCCCACTCTGCAAGAGAAGTTGGCGTAGAAGCTCTTAATGACTTCGACCATATGCTGTGGGATCCCATACATCCGTAGTATGCCCCAGAGGCTGTCTCGGTGGATGCTGTCAAATGCTTTCTCTAAATCAACAAAGTTGATGTATATCTGTCTCTACCACTCTGTACACTGTTCTATAATGTTACGAAGGGCAAATATCTGGTCAATGCATCCCCTCCCACCACGAAATCCTGCCTGTTCTTTCCTGAGCTGTTTGTCTACTACTTCTGAGATACGTTGTATAATAATCTTTGCTAGAATCTTGCTTGGAATTGATAGAAGAGTGATCCCTCTCCAATTGTTACACTCTCTTAAGTTGCCTTTCTTTGGTATCCTAATGATGACTCCTTCCGACCAGTCTTCAGGTATATCCTTCCTTTCCGAATTAGCTGTGAAAAGTGGTACAAATACTTCAGCTGCAAGTTCTGGGTCTGCCTTGAACAGTTCTGCATTGAGGGGCTGTTCCACTTTTGAGAGACTTAATGGTAACAATTTCCTCCTTAGTTGGTGGTTCAGTGCTAATGTCCACGTCATCCTCTGCTTGTTGGGTGTTAGCCTTTATTATGGGTGTAGGGGTTTTGCGTTTCCCTTTTACTCCACTTCGGGCCCAACTGCCCGAGTTATTCTCTCCCTTGTCGGAGGGTCAAACGGCCACCACTCCACTCGAGCGGTTTCCAAGAGAGAGAATACAACAAAAGGGATTCCCCTAGGTTCTAGACCTCGAAATTATGGTGGGATATGCTAAAAAGGTTGAATTGACCAGAGTGTGCTGATGAGAGAAAACAGAAACCAAGATGGACTCAAAGCAAGTCTAAAATTTACAGGCTTTATTAAACAATGAGAAATCGAATCTCACCAACACTACATAATACGTGGCTAAACTTATGCTTTAAACTAAGACTATGGACGGAAAACTATCGGGCATGTCGTGAAACTTACTTTAACACAATTTTACTCACCCTCAACCTCTATCCTATTTCGGGAATTTCACCAGGTCACCAGGATACTCACAGCTAAGTCGATGCAGGCCCACGAGCTGTCCAGCAGAGCAGAAAGAGAGCAGAAAGAGCAGGAAGAGCAGGAAGAGCAGGAAGAGCAGGAAGAGCAGGAAGAGCAGGAAGAGAGCGAGTTCTGGCTTGACTCCTGTTTTATACCTGAGATTCCTTTGAAACCCCCAGGTGGTCCTCTGGATAAAAGGGGTTCTTTTGATGTTTCCCAGTTTCGATCTGGCATGAACAATAGGCTTCCGATGATAAGGGGTTTGCTGATGTCATGATCCCTCAGCCTGATCGTTATCATCCCCGATGGTGATTGTGCTTCTGCTGGCCTGTTTACCACCGTCTGCTGAGGCTTGGTTCCTTCCTTTGTGTATCCAAGAGAATCTTGTTATCTCCGTCTCAGCCTTTCCTGTTCACACCGTTGTGTGATGTCCAAGTCCACAGGCCAGACGGGTTTGAAACTTGAAACTGATTCTTTCTGTGGATTGGGTTTTTTTTCTGTTGCAGCCAGCAAATCTGTCTTTTTTAAATATCCATGTCCTTATCCGAGTTCTTCCATAATTTTGGAGGATTTGCCCCAATAACTTACATGGGCGGTGCTCTACTCAGTACTTCATTAAAGTGTTCCACCCAGCGAGCTTCTTGTTCTGCTTCTGTTGTTAGGAGTCTGCCATTTTTGTCTACAATTGGCGTCTCAGTGGTTCGATGATTTTGCCACAGATTATCTTGGTTGTCTTGTAGACCTTCCCTTGCTCCCCTTTCTTAGCTGCATCTTCTCCTTGATTAGCAAGATCTTCCAGGTACGCCCGTTTGTCCGCTCTGGCTTTCCTCTGAACTGCTTTGTTTGCTTCTTGGTACTACATCTTGTATCTTTCTTGCAGCCGTTTGGACTTTGTCTCATTTATTTACTTCTTTAATTTTCTCCTATTTTCAATGATTTGCCATGTGTCTTCAGTCATCCACTCCTTTTTTGTCTTCAGCTTAAACCCCAGGCAGGCTTCACTGGTTTTCACATAAGCTGCTTTGGTTTGTTCACACACAGTATTAATATCATTTGCATTTGGCTCTGTGTGATCGTCCATATCTGCTAGAGCCTGAAACCTGTTCCTTAATTGTAACACGAAAGAGCCTTTCACTTTTGGGTCATATTGTTTCTCAACGTCAAACTTTTGCCTGCCTGTCTTTTTGCTCCCTGTTGTCCTCAGTTTTACTTTGAGAACAGCCAGGACTGGTCACTAGGTGGTGGTCACTACCAACATCAGCTCCCTGTTTAACCTTAACATCAAGTAATGAGCGTCTCCATGTGTCGTTAATCATCAAATGGTCTATCTGATTCTTATCCTTTCCATTTGGAGAGTACCATGTCAGTTTGTGGATGTCTCTGTGCAGAAAGAGGGTCCCTCCAATTACGAGGTTGTAAGTGGTGCAGAATTCTATAAGTCTCTCTCCATTCCATTCATAGTACCCCTTTTCCCCCCATAGCCCTTTCCTGGTCTGTGTTGTTGTTTCCAACCTTGGCATTCAAGTCCCCCATCACAATCTTCATGTCATGTCTTGGTGTGTTTTCTAAAGGGCCTGTTCCACTTATGCGACCTTTACAGGCGACTGCCGGCACCCTTGATAGGTCGCCGAAATTTTCAACGTTGAAAATTCAGCGGCGACCAGAAAGACGCTACGACTCTTTGGAGACCTCTCACGACCTTAGGAGAACTCTCATGACCATTCAGGCTGTATGGTCGTGAGAGGACTCCTATGGTCATGAGAGGTCACCCGTGACATGTCGCCAGGGGTCGTGAGAGGTTTCCTATGGTCGTGTGAGGTCTCCAAAGAGTCATAGCGTCTTTCTGGTCGCTGCTGAACTTTCAAATGTTTCAAATGTTGAAAATTTTGGCGACCTATCACGGGCGCCAGCAGTCGCCTATAAAGGTTGCGTAAGTGGGACAGGCCCTTAACTCAGCCTGTAGTTGCTCATAGAATTCATACTTAACACTATCATCACTATTGTTTATTGGAGCATAACACTGGATGATGGTTGTATTAATTTGCTTCCCATTCTGATCTTCATGTCGACTATTGACAGGTTCCCACTCTATCAAACTATTCTCTACTTCTTTCTTTAAAATGATGGCTACGCCTTCTCTGTGATTCTTGTAATCCCTTCCTGAGTACAACACTGTCTCCCCTGTGCTGGTCCTAAGTCTCCCTGATCCCGTCCATCTAGTTTCACTTACTCCAAGAATATCTAGGTTGTAGTGTCTCATCTCTGATGTCACTTGTGCTAGTTTCCCTGTGTCGTACATTGTTCGTACATTCCAAAAACCTATCCTAGTCTTATGTTTGGCATTTAGAACTTCCACCTTCCTGCCAGTGGCTTCCTTTTGGCTATCACCATTGACATTCATCTTAGCATCTGTCGATATCCCTGGAAATCCATTACGCCCAATAGTGTTGATTCCTTTAATTGCTGTTTCCGTAACATATTTGATTTATGAGGCAGGGTTGTTAGCCCTGTGCTCAGCCCCCAACCTGGAGGACTAGTGAATCGCTCTTCGTGTCGTCTCTACCCTTCGACCTGTCCAGCATGGGAGACCCTAACAGGAGACAAATCTCCCACTGGCATAGCTCTAGGGGTCACTGAGAAAAACAAACTCCCCGACCACGACAAGTTTGCAATCCAATGGGGAGACTCTAAATCTTAAGAAACACATATGACTCTTCTTCATACTGATTGGAGTAGAGTGGAAAGAACTGGAAAAGTGAGTTGGGGATGGGACAAAGACCTGCGAGTGATAGGTGGATACAGGTGACCGAGGTTTAGTTGGCAGACGGGTAGAGTAAGTAACAAAGGTTAGGTGTGAAAAGGAGATTAAAAAAGTGTCAGATGAGGAAAGGAGAAGTGAAGTGTATAATTTATTTCCTTTCCCTGGTACTGTATCTTGGGTACATTGATGGTACAATGGTTAAGATCTCAGGAGCAAAGCCGCAAGGCACAAGCATCTGAGTTCACATCCCACTATGGCTGATGTGGAATTTAGATTTAGTTGATAATACAAAGGATACAAAGGACATTTATTATCACATACACCAATTGGTGTAGTGGAATTTGACTTGCCATTGCAGCACACGAATAAAGATAAGACACAACATTAAAGAATTTAACAGAATTTAACAATAAACATAAAATCCCCCCACAATGGTTCCCACTGTGGGGGGAGGCAGCAAAAGTCCAGTCCCGTCCCCTGTTCACCCATAGTCGGGCCTATTGAGGCCTCCGCAGTCACCGCTACGGCAGCCCGATGCTTCAGGCCCTCTCGCTGGATGATGGAGTTCTGGCGTCGGGTGAACACTCTCAGTGGCTCAGAGTGTCTGGAGCGGCCGCTTCCTCCCCGGAGACCACGGCTCCCGAAGTCCACGGGCCGCGCTGGTCGGAGCTCCGACACTGGCGATCTCGGCTTGAGATCCCAGGCTCCGCGGTGTTTAAAGTTGGACGCCCACTGCCACAGCTCCTCGGATGTTGGAGTCGGCGCACAGCGACCCAGGTACGGCATCGCCCGCTCCACGACGGTGCCTCAGCGCTGTGCCGCCACCGAAGCTGGGGTTCCAGCCAGTCCCGGCAGGAAAACGCCGCTCCAGTCTGTTGGTAGGCCGTGAGGAAGGGGCGAAAACATGGCTCGGAGAAAAGCCGCATCTCTGACCAGGTAGGGACTGAGAAAAATAGTTTCCCCCTTTCCCCCTCCCCCCCCCACATAAAAGACTAGAAGGCCCCCAAAACAAACATTTTTAACTCACTAAAAATAAAAATAAGGGTGAAAGGACCAACAGCTGCTGGCAGGGCAGCCATACTCCACGGCGCCCCTTACATCTTAAATGTTTAAAAAAATCAAGGTCAATATATGTAAAATCCCATCTGGTTCATTAATCACCTTCAGGAAAACTGCCTTTTTACATGGCCTGACCTATTGATAACAACTGATGCACAATGAAAATCGACTCTTAAGTACCACTGAAATAGTCTGACATGCCATTCAGTTGTATCATGGTCATTACATTGGCAAAGTTAAATAATAAGATCAGATGGACTCCCTGCCATTGACAAGGCAGGGAATATTGTTCAACCATTCCTGATGTGGTGTGTTCCAGATTCTCCCCACCTTTTGAGTAAATAAGTTGCTTTTGAATTTCTTCTCAGAATTATTGGTTAACTAATCATGGTCTCTATTTGTGCTCCTCCCCATGTCAAAACATTCTCTACACATCCAGATTATCAAATTACATTGTCCTTCTGAAGAATTATTGCACCTTTTGATCTTCTTTGCCCAAGAATAAAGAGCTCAGTCTGTTCGTCTGCTCTTAATATATACATTCTCAAACCTCTGGTATCTTTCTGCAAACTTTCTATGCGGTTTCTAGTGCTTCTGTGAGTAAGTAAGTAAGTTTATTGGCCAAGTGTTCACATACAAGGAATTTGCCTTGGTGCTCCGCCCACAAGTAACAACATGACATACAGTGACAGTTACGAATGACTCAGAAAACACTAAACATTAATAATAATAAAACATTAATGATAAAACACCATTGATCAAGCATGTAATGTTTTATAATATAGCAGCGAGACTGTATTCAGTACACCTGAGGTCTAATCAACATTCATGACAGATTTCGTAAAACTTCCCTACTTTCCAATCCTATCCCTCTAGAAATAAATGTAAGGGTTTGGCTTTTTTTTTAAGGACCCTGGTAACCTATATAACAATGTTGTATAAATGGCACATTTGTACTCTCATTATTTATCTATACCATAGAGACATGTATCTTCTGAGTAGTGTAACCTCTGTATGCTTCCTACCAGAAAGTATTGCTTGGATTTAGCTGTGTCTATTCTACAAATGTACTTACTAATGGCCCCTATATTTCGTTACAGCCCCCCTCAGGATTAACTTCCCCCTCCATCACTCCCTCCACAATTGGGTATCATTTACATGTTTGGAAATAGCACTATTAATTCCGGAGTCTGAATCTTTAAGATACATTATGAGTAGCTGTGGTACCAGCACGGATCCGTGTGGAATTCCACCACCCACCTTGTTCCACTGTGAACAGTTACCCTTTACTCCCACTCTCTGCTTTATGTCCTGAAGCCAGCTAGTGATCCATTCTGCTTCTCACCCACTGTATCCACATTCCCTGCTTTATTCATGGGTCAATCACGGAGTACCTTGCAAAGTCTTTTATAAATCTACATTAGTGACACCTGCTACATTTTCTTTTGTATGGTATTATTTTTGGTTCAGAAGGCACTTTCAGAAACGACTTTCTCTTTCTATTCATTAACCAAAGGAAATTATCTTCAGTGATCCATTCCCAACACACCCTGGTGGAGTTAATCATGCCTAATCTGATACTGCAACCAATTTCCAGCTTAAAGGGCCTGTCCCACCAGCATGCGATTGCGTGGTCGCTTGAGGCCTACGGCCGTGCGGGGCCAGTCCCAATTCGAACCGCGGAGGCGTATGGAGTTGTGCGGGGCTGGGCCCGACACCATACTCACCAATCAGCTGGGCAGGAGGCGGGACGATTGAATTTGGACGTCGCACGGCATCGGGCGGTGACGTCATCACGCATCGGCATGCCGGGCGGTGACGTCATCGCGCAACGCCACGCGCTAGGCGTACGACGTCAAGACGCTGCGTACGACGTCAAGACGCTGTGTACGACGTCAAGACGCTGCGTACGCCTGTCGAGGCGCTGCGTACGCCCGTCGAGGCGTTGCGTATGGCCTCATTGCGGCTGCGGGCCGGCAGGCCGTTGTCGCGCGGGATTTTCAGACAGTGCAAAATTTCTGGAGCCCCACGCGATGTCGGGACCAGCCTGCACATCTCCCTACGCCTCCGCCTATCTAAGTGGGACTGGCCCCCCGAGGCCGTACGCCTCAAGCGACCACGTTTGGTCGCGCTAGATGCATGCTATCGCATGCTGGTGGGAAATTCCTGAAAATTTGTAATAACCTTTATCTATTGATACTGTCGGGACAATTTCTACATTTGAAAACTTCTACTGGCTCTCTTTTAATAAGGGAAGGAATTTCACGCCAGTGGGCCACATGAATTTCAAGGGTGTGCGGTAAAATTGTGATTTGGCTAAACAGTATTGAATGTATGTACAGCCTCTGAGATGTCGGATGAAATTTTTGCATGGTTCCTGCATTGTATATATATAATTATTTACTTGAATAAAGTCTATTTTGAAATTTAAAAAAAGGTCTCTTATGCCGGCATCGTAGACAAGCCATTCTGTCTCAAGTTTTAGTCTAGACCTCTTCTAGCTCTGGATTTACACAAGGGTCATGTCGAGATTATATTGATAAATAAAGGTAGACAAAAATGCTGGAGGAACTCAGCGGGTGAGGCAGCATCTATGGGGAGAAGGAATAGGCGACGTTTTGGGTCGAGGCCCTTCTTCAGACTTAAATAAAGGATCACAAAATAATATGAGGAACTAAATGTACCACATTCTAGATGATAACAATGAAAATTGTTCCTTGAAGTATTTGGGTAAGCATTAACCAATTGTTTACGTGAAAGCAATGGGGGAGGGGAGATGAGAGGTGGACTATCAATTCATTGTTGTGGATCAACGGTTGTTATTCATGACATTTAGCAAACCTTGAGGTTGTTTCTGTGACTTGTTATGATGTGGGCTGTATGAAAGGCACTGGCTAGCAACTACAGCATACATTAAATGTTTGAATGCAGAATAGTTCAACCAAAACAATCCTGACAAACACCCGCTTTGTTCTGTTCTCCACTGAACTGATTGCAAAAGAAAACAATTAGAAGTTGCAAACAATAAAGGGCCTGTCCCACTTAGGCGATTTTTCAGCGGACCGCTGGTGAGTGTCAAGCTCGCGGCACTCGCTGAAAAACCGGGAAGTGGAACGGCGAGTGTCAAGAGTGGAACACACACATACTTTGCAAAGGGTCAGGGAAAGCAGTACAAAGCCAAGGTGACACAGACAGACACAGGAAGGTTAAGACGGCTAGCACAGTGTACGGTAAGTCCTTTAAAAGAGCGGGGGTGGGGGGGGGAGAAGGGGGGGTGGGGAGAAGGGAGGATGGGTAGAATGGGGGGGGGGGTAGAAGGGGGGGAAAGGAGTGGAGACACTTTTAAGAAGCCAGACAACTTTTAATAAGCCAGAGATACACAGCTGTGAAGTTTGGCAGGCATTTAACATTACCGGTCGGGTTTCCTTGGTTCTGAAAACTCGTGCAGACGTTTTTTTCCCCCCAATGAGCCAATGAAAATGTCCAGTCAGCAAAGGAGATTAACTAAAACCACCTACGACTATTTACAACTACATGGTGACCCCACGACAACTACACCTACAACTACAAAAGTATCGATTTTTTCCATGGCGCCCCAATTTTTGGTCGCAGAAAATTTGTCAAGATGTTGAAAATTTTGCTGCGACCATACTGAGGCTGCGACTAGTTCCCAGAATGCGGGAACTCCTCGCGACCATGAACGTGTGGCGACCATGTGGCGATCATGAGGTGAGCGCAGAGTCTCCTGCACTCCCCTAAAAAGTCACCTAAGTGGGACAGGCCCTTAACTAGCTTGAACATGTTCAAACATAATGTGCAATTTGCCCTTTTTTTTGCTGTTTCTTAAGTTTTATTCCAAAGTTTTATACTGGTATACATCTCGATGCAGATACATTGCTACATAGATGTAATTTGCAGAGCAACAAGTCTGCAGACAAAACCAAAGATAGACACAAAAAGCTGGAGTAACTCAACGGGTCAGACAGCATCTCCAGAGAAAAGGAATAGGTGACATTTCGGTTATCTGACCCGCTGAGTTATTCCAGCTTTTTGTGACTGTCTTCGGTTTAAACCAGCATCTGCAGTTCCTTCCTATACAGCAAGTCGGCTAGCAAATTTATATATCAATATAGTAGTGCTACTCTTTCATGAGGGAGTTTAAATTCAAAATCATAGGCACGTAAAAAAAAGTTACGCACCTCACATAACTGCTCTTTCAATTTATTTTAACTAATTTAGTTCTGGTCCTATATGTCTGAATCCAGACATTTTATCTCCATAAGAAACCTTTGCTCACTCCACAACATTTAATGTTCTGTTTCTATTTCTCTGTCACCTTTCCCGATTTAGAGTTTAACTTCATATGCAATAGAATCAGGAATATTCTTTTGTTCTACCATTAAATAGTATCAAGGCTTATCCTGCATCCCAAGTTTCCTATATTCTCATTCCTTGGCAATTAGAAATTAATTGTGTGTACGCATTGATTGAGCATCCACAGCCTTCTGAGGAAGAAATTTCTAAAGATTAATATAGCAAGATAAATCTTTCCTAATCTCACATCTGAATGTCAGACCCTTTATCTAGAGACCATATGCCATGTTTCTAGACTGTTCAGCTGGAATAAAGAGTACTTCCTTTGCCAATCCTGCTCAAAGTAATGTGCTCAATGAGATCACCTCTTGTTCTTCAAAACTCCAGTGAATATTGACCAATCCTAGGCAATCCCATCTCAACCATGATATCTCATTGAACTGATTCCAAGGTTCAAGGTGTTTCTTTGGGTATATGAAGTACCTAAAATGTGGTTTCACCAAAGCTCTCTAAATTCTCAATAGGATCTCCTTATTTTCACCCTCGCCACCATGGCCGGATTTAGATGAAGAGAGGCCCTAAGCTGTTCCACTTGTGAGCCCCCCCCCCCCCCCAATCCCCCACCCGCATGACTAGAGAAGATGGTCCACCAGATTGACACTGATTTGCAGCCGAGCTGGTGGATGAGGAGCAAGCGGAGAGCGGAGACCTGGACAAGGATACGGATAGCGGGGGAGAGATAGATAGATAGATAGATAGATAGATAGATAGATAGATAGATAGATAGATAGATAGATAGATAGATAGATAGATAGATAGATAGATAGATAGATAGATAGATAGAGAGGGGCCGCCCAGTGTTGAACGGCAGGTGTCCTGCCTTGGCTGGAGACCCACTAGATATCGAGGCCCTAGGCTTCAGCCTATGAAGCCTAGTGGTAAATCCGGCTCTGCAAGCCCCCCCTAGACCTTGAGGCCCTAAGCTTAAGCTTGTCTAGCTCATAGGTAAATCCGGCCCTGCTCGCCACCTTATAATAAACCACTGTGCTTTTCTCATTTCTATTTTGTCTTTTGTATTACATGCATATTTTCGATGCATTCATAACACTAAACCAGCACGTATGATGTCTCTGTGCATTGACAGTCACTGGTTTCTCACTGTTTAAAAAATATTGTGATTCTTCTTTCCAAAGTGCATGACTTCACATTCTCCCACTTTGTACATCATCTGCCACCTTCCTTCCCACTCATAAACAAGTCAAAATGCATTTTTCACACTTCGCATTCTCCTCATAGTTCACTTTTCACCCTAACTTTGTATCATTTGCAAACTCAGACCCAATAAAATGCACATTGTTACTGTTATCATTACATTCCAATGTGAACAGCATGCAAGTTTGTGCAGCATCTCTATCTGGGAAAGAGCAAAACACATAGACTGATGGCAAGACATCATTCCTTTTACAAATCTTTGCAGCCGCCAACACTGTTCTCTCCAGAGACCATTCCCATAAGCTGGCATTCTCCTCCTTTGGAGGCAGCAGCACTGCCCTGTTAATAATTAATGATGGTACTATATCTCAAAACAAGTGAAAGAAAGAAATAGAACAGAATAGAAATAATCTTTCAAAACTCTTTAGATTCTGGAGTAGTTCCTGAGGATTGGCGGGTAGCAAATGTAACCCCACTTTTTAAGAAGGGAGGGAGAGAGAAAATGGGGAATTACAGACCAGTTAGTCTAACATCGGTAGTGGGGAAACTGCTAGTCAGTTATTAAAGATGGGATAGCAGCACATTTGGAAAGTGGTGAAATCATTGGACAAAGTCAGCATGGATTTACAAAAGGTAAATCATGTCTGACGATTCTTATAGAATTTTTCGAGGACGTAACTAGTAGCGTGGATAGGGGAGAACCAGTGGATGTGGTGTATCTGGACTTCCAGAAGGCTTTCGACAAGGTCCCACATAAGAGATTAGTTTACAAACTTAAAGCACACGGCATTGGGGGTTCAGTATTGATGTGGATAGAGAACTGGCTGGCAAACAGGAAGCAAAGAGTAGGAGTAAACGGGTCCTTTTCACAATGGCAGGCAGTGACTAGTGGGGTACCGCAAGGCTCAGTGCTGGGACCCCAGCTATTTACAATATATATTAATGATCTGGATGAGGGAATTGAAGGCAATATCTCCAAGTTTGCGGATGACACTAAGCTGGGGGGCAGTGTTAGCTGTGAGGAGGATGCTAGGAGACTGCAAGGTGACTTGGATAGGCTGGGTGAGTGGGCAAATGTTTGGCAGATGCAGTATAATGTGGATAAATGTGAGGTTATCCATTTTGGTGGCAAAAACATGAAAGCAGACTATTATCTAAATGGTGGCCGACTAGGAAAAGGGGAGATGCAGCGAGACCTGGGTGTCATGGTACACCAGTCATTGAAAGTGGGCATGCAGGTGCAGCAGGCAGTGAAGAAAGCGAATGGTATGTTAGCTTTCATAGCAAAAGGATTTGAGTATAGGAGCAGGGAGGTTCTACTGCAGTTGTACAGGGTCTTGGTGAGACCACACCTGGAGTATTGCGTACAGTTTTGGTCTCCAAATCTGAGGAAGGACATTATTGCCATAGAGGGAGTGCAGAGAAGGTTCACCAGACTGATTCCTGGGATGTCAGGACTGTCTTATGAAGAAAGACTGGATAGACTTGGTTTATACTCTCTAGAATTTAGGAGATTGAGAGGGGATCTTATAGAAACTTACAAAATTCTTAAGGGGTTGGACAGGCTAGATGCAGGAAGATTGCTCCCGATGTTGGGGAAGTCCAGGACAAGGGGTCACAGCTTAAGGATAAGGGGGAAATCCTTTAAAACCGAGATGAGAATAACTTTTTTCACACAGAGAGTGGTGAATCTCTGGAACTCCCTGCCACAGAGGGTAGTCGAGGCCAGTTCATTGGCTATATTTAAGAGGGAGTTAGATGTGG
This sequence comes from Amblyraja radiata, assembly GCF_010909765.2. Classification (NCBI taxonomy): domain Eukaryota; kingdom Metazoa; phylum Chordata; class Chondrichthyes; order Rajiformes; family Rajidae; genus Amblyraja; species Amblyraja radiata. The sequence goes on from NC_045967.1 coordinate 33,024,402, forward strand.
CCCTTGTGGCTAAGGGGATCAGAGGGTATGGAGAGAAGGCCGGTACGGGATACTGAGTTGGATGATCAGCCATGATCATATTGAATGGCGGTGCAGGCTCGAAGGGCCGAATGGCCTACTCCTGCACCTAATTTCTATGTTTCTATGTTTCTATGTAGGAGAGAGCCCTCGGTGCTGTACATAGATTGGATGGCCTGCAGAGAGAGTTTATTCAGTTGTGCTTGGAATTTAGCTTCTGTTGGTAAATTGCCCTGCGGCAATCTCATAACAGAGCCCAGGTGTGAAATTACTGCATTATAGTTCAACTTAAAAATAAATTGAGTTGTATTGTTGCAAGATTTCCTGCCTATATGACTGACAGTTTCCAACAAATTAATGATTCACACTGAAGCAAGCTACAGTAAGTGAGTCTACAGCTGCAAACCATTGCTGATTCTCATGCAGAAGTGATTGAATAAGAAGGTCCCATAGGTTCAGAAACAAGCCAACATACTAACCTTCACAAAAATGCAATTATATACAAATCCATTACTGTTACTTTAGTAAATGACAGAATAATTAAACTGAGCATTGGGTACCAACATGAGAATTTTCTCTTTGAAAATAATTTGCAAAGTGGTATTCAACATAGTTGCCGAGGGACAATTTCTACCAGATCAAATTCCTTGGATTCATTTTGGAAGCAACATTCCCGTTGCCAGATTGTGTAGTATCCAGGGCATGCAGAATGCTTTCCATAAAGTTTATCATGAACAATTGCTGCATATGCTTTAGGTATCTTAATTAAAAGTTGAAGATAGTTAAGAAATTTGATGAAAGAAACTAATTAGAAGCTACCAGTTTGATAAATAGTGTCAGGCTCATGTGTATCTTGAATACTTTGCTCTATAGTTAATGTAAACAAGAGATACACACGACATGTAATCCGAGATCATCTTTTATCAATAAACAGACCTTAGCAGTACAGTAGATTGTTAGTTGTCAGAGCATCCTGACTGCTACCCGAACTGAACAGTGTGGGAAGTGGGTGTAAATATATATGATACAGTAAGGTGGGGTTAGTGATGCTAACCTATACATGATTGGTTGTCATACATAAACCAATCTACAGTTAATTTCTGGAAATTCTGTTTTTCCTTATTCACATAAATGATCTTGACACAGATGCAAAGGGGCCTGGTACAACTTGTAAATGCTAAATTAAGGGGTAATAAAGATGGACAGTTAAGCAACTACAGTGAGATCAAAACAAACATAAAATTTGGGCTGAGCAGTGGAAAACCCAATGAAACGGAAGAAAAGGTGAATAAACCAAGATTTATGATGGATATCTGACAAGAACTAAAGGACATCTGAGCCTGTCAATACAACATGAACGTGACTAACGGGATGATAGAAGAAGGAAAAACAATAAGATGTAAGAAAATGTATGGTGACTCATGATCCAGAAGCCTGAATCTAGACACACTTCCTCAGTGACAGGTGGCCAGGCACACAAGTGCTAAAGAAAAGGATGAAACATTCACGACTAATAGGATGGATGTTCTCAATGATGGTCCTTCATGGCTTACTCCTGTGAACCCCAACGTCAAAGGAGCCAGTCTTCAGTTTTCAATTCACCCAACAAAATAACAAGAAATCAAGAAATGTCAGGACACTGAAGACAGCAGAATCACTGGGATCAGATAAAATCTTATTTGTAGTCCTGAAGGCATGTGCTTCAGGGGGGGGGGGAGGTTGAGGGGGGGGGGGGGGTTGGGGTGGTTGGGGGGGGGGGGGGGTTGGGGGGGGGGTGGGGGGGGGGTTGGGGGGGGGGTGGGGGGGGGGGTTGGGGGGGTTGGGGGGGGGGATGGGGGGGGGATTCCATCACATCCATAATTTGTACATTTAGGAGGTGGAAAGGCTTTGCACTGTTACAAGTTGAGTCATGGCTGCAAGAGCAGGTTAGATGCTGGATATCCTGTGTTGATTGACAACAATTGTTGGATGCACCATTAGCCATCTTAAATATTCACTCCGTTCATCATTGGAACATCAAAAAAAGGAATTGCAACTCTGAAAGCATCATGTCCACCCCCCATTTTCACCACCAAGAAGGCCATGAGCTTCAAGTGCCTTAATGTTCATGGAGGCATCGCTACATGGATGTTCCCCTGCAACTTACACACCATTCCTTCATGGTAATACCAAATTGTGAATCAATCTCTTCACAGATCATGCATAGAATATAAACTATATTATGCTGCTTATTCAACATTCAAATTCCCAGAGGCTTCAATATGGCCAAGATGTGCCTCATTGGACCAATCCATCAGATAATAATTTACGACTGCAAATGATTGTTTTTATTATTACACCATCATGCTGTGAAATGATCCCTTCTTTCAACATGATGGTGCTTAAACTTTCATAAAGTACTAATTGAAATATATTAGCTCAAAAACAAGTGCCCAAGAATTTATTTACAGTTGGGAAATGATAGTTGCAAAATAAATGCCTTAATAAGCAGGATCTAATAGCACTTAATAAATGAAGACGTTCAGATATCAAAGGATTATATATTAGCAAAGGATTTGAAGCTTATATTCTTACTCAATTGAATAGAAAATAGAAGGCAATGGCAATATGAAATAAATTGTACTATTTTAAAGTACTCAAATAGAGATGAAAGGATTTGTATTTCTTTGAAGATAACAAGACATTGAGAATGTTGTTATGAAGCCAAACAGGATACTTGACATTGACAAGAGCACAGAATCAGAGAACTGCTAAACCTTTACTAGAAATAGTCAGGTTTCTTCTGGAACCTTGCATTATATGGATGCGTTGATATGGTTATATTATACTGTTATTACACCATTATATGGTGGATGCGATCTCGCTGGCTCTCCACTCCGCTCTGGACCACTTGGACAACAAAAACTCATATGTCAGGCTGTTATTCATTGATTACAGCTCGGCATTTAATACAATCATTCCCTCCAAGCAAGTTATCAAACTCTCAGAACTGGGTCTCTGCGCATCCCTCTGCAATTGGATCCTCAACTTCCTCATTCACAGACCACAGACTGTTCGAATTGGTGGAGAGGGGATGGGGGAGGGGTGTGTGGGAAGGGGGTGGTGTGGGGGGGAGGGTGTGTGTGGGGGGAGGGTGGTGTCGGGAGGAGGGTGTGTGTGTGGGGAGGGAAGTGTGGGGGGAGGGTGTGTGAGGGGGGGGAGGGTGGTGTGTGGGGGAGGAGTGGTGTGGGGGGTGGGGGTGGGGTGGTGTGGGGATGGGGGAGGGGTGGTGTGGGGGGGAGTGTGGGGCGGTGGGGGAAGGGGGGAGGAGCAGGGGAATGTAGGTGTGTGGGGGGGAGGGGTGTGTGTGGGGAGGAGGGGGGTAAGGGGGAGGGGGAAGGGGAATGGGGGTGTTGGGGGGTGTGGGGAGGTGGGAGTGGGTGTGTGTGGGGGGGGAGGGGGTTGTGTGGGGAGGACGAGAAGGGGGTAAGGGTGTGGGAGGAAGTGGGGGGTATGTGGGGGGGAGGGACCCCACTCAGCGGCCACCAGCCGCGGCACCACACAGCACCTCCCGGCTCCACTTAGCAGCTTCCCCGACTCCACACAGCAGCTTCCCCGACTCCACACAATGGCTTCCCCGACTCCACTCTTGCGGACTCTATCAGCATGGCTTGTGGAGTCAGCCCCGCCTCTGGGGTTTATTCTCCAGCGGGTGCCAGAAGGGGCATTACCTTCATGGTGACTGACAAGCGAGAAGACCAATCTGCTATTCTCCTGATTTTTTAAACCTTCATAACTTTAGTAATCTTCCACCGATCGGAACAAAACTTAGTGTACTTGGAGCAGAGGAGAACGCTGAGTAAGGTGGCGAAAAAAATCCTAGCAATATAGGGTACCATTTTTGCGATTTTTATTTAAAAAAAGCAAACCGAAAGAGGACAAGATGAGAGTTTTAGTAATAGTATAGATGGTGCATGTTAACTACCACTGATGTCAGGCTAATCGGCCTATAATATAGTTATAATAAAAGGCTATTCTATTCTACAGTTTCCACTCTTCTGCTTCGCTCCCTTTTTGAACGAGAAAGTAATATTTGGACTTTTCCAACCATCTGGAACACCTCCCAACTCTTGTGATTCTTGTGGGATTACAACTAAAACCATGCCCATCTTGGTATTTGTTCATCACATGCTGAAATATTGACCTTAACACATGAGAAATCTGATGAACATGTGCCCTCATATGTGTAGGAAGGAACTGCATCAAAGAATGACACAAAATGCTGATGTAACTCAGCAGATCAGGCAGCATCTCTGGAGAGAAGGAATGGGTGACGTTTTCAGTCGAGCCTCCTGCAGACCTTATATGGTGCCTTCCCTGTAGCCTTGGGGTTAAAGGGTTCTGCGTGCTTTCCGCTCGTTATTTACTTTATTCTTGGTATCAGTGTCTAGCCCGTGTCACCTTAACAACATGAATTGATGGCAGACATCCAATGCTCCACTGATTCAAGGCCAAAAGAAAAAGAAATAAATAATGAAAATGGTCTACTCTGTGCCGATGATTCAGCATTCTGAAAATGAACTGCAACATTTAATTTTTTTTTGCCTATGTAGCATCTATTCTTGGCCTCTGTATTAATATCAAATAATTGATGTCCTGAAAGCCATCAGCTAATCATCAGTTGAAAAAATATAACCAGCAGCCAGATAAGTAACAATACCTGGTACCCTGGTTGCATTGTAACCTTAGACAGTAGCATTAAAATCATAGAGCAAAGTCACTTGGCATCCATCTACTCTAATCCCAATATTTCTCATGCATTCCCATCAACTTCCAACCTCCTCCTCATGCCCAATTTCTTGACACTCACTTCCACTAGGGGCATTTTGCAGGTCATTTACTACAGCCAGTACATCTTTGGCATACATGAGGAAACCACAACACCCAGGAAAGATTTGTGTTGTCACGGGGAAACTGTGCATACTCCACTTCAACAGCACCTGAGGCTTGGGTTGACCCAGATCTATGGAGCTGTGAGGCAATAGCATTACCTGCTGAATCACTGAGCTACCCCTAAGATACATCAGAGATCTTAAAATTAGCTCCCTCAGCTCAGGGTTACCTAAAAATATACCATGAAGGAGATAAAGTACCAATGTGTATATAAAAAGCTTTTGTGCATGTTTGTCTTGTCTACTTGTGTGAGCCCTATCCCCTTTATTGTTGCCATTGCAACACGTGATTGCCTGGACCTACAGAGATTGCTACAGAGCCTACTGAGATTAAAAGGTCAGACAGAATGACCAAAAATGAACAATTGTGATTGGCAGCCATATCAGACTTTGAATCAAATGCTGGTACTTGCTACATCATATGTATACAAGATGGACACAAAAAGCTGGATTATCTCAGCAACTCTAGCTGATAGCCAGCATCTCTGGAGAGAAAGAATGGGTGATGTTTCAATCTGAAGAAGGGTCTCGACATGAAACGTCACCCATTCCTTCTCTCCAGAGATGCTACCTGGCCCGCTGAGTTACTCTAGCTTTTTGTTTCGATCGCCAGTTTAAACCAGCATCTGCAGTTTCTTCCTACACATATGCATACAAGAGTTCTGTATAAGAAATTTGAAGGAGGCAGTAGGAAAGTTGTCCAATCCCAAGCTTCACTGCAGCACGCAGCATAAACAGTCTGCAATGCTGGACATAATAAGCTGGGAATGATTGGTTGTTGTCATATACCATGGGGTTCAATGGAATTTTTGGCTCACATGAAGCTCGCAGAGTTCAAGTTAAGTGAGTTTATTGTCATGTGTCCCTGTATAGGACAATGAAATTCTTGCTTTGCTTAAGCACACAGAAAATAGTAGGCATTTACTACAAAACAGATAAATGTGTCCATATACCATGATATAAATATATACACACATGAATAAATAAACTGGTAAAGTGCAAATAACAGAAAGTGGTTATTAATAATCAGAGTTTTGTCTGAGCCAGGTTTAATATCCTGATGGCTGTGGGGAAGTAGCTATTCCTGAACCTGGTTGTTGCAGTCTTCAGGCTCCTGTACCTTCTACCTGAAGGTAGCAGGGAGATGAGTGTGTGGCCAGGATGGTGTGGGTCTTTGATGATACTGCCAGCCGTTTTGAGGCAGCGACTGCGATAAATCCCCTCGATGGAAGGAAGGTCAGAGCCGATGATGGACTGGGCAGTGTTTACTACTTTTTGTAGTCTTTTCCTCTCCAGGGCGCTCAAATTGCTGAACCAAGCCACGATGCAACCAGTCAGTATGCTCTCGACTGTGCACCTGTAGAAGTTAGAGAGAGTCTTCCTTGACAATCCGACTCTCCGTAATCTTCTCAGGAAGTAGAGGCGCTGATGAGCTTTTTTGATAATTGTGTTAGTGTTCTCGGACCAGGAAAGATCTTCAGAGATGTGCACGCCCAGGAATTTGAAGTTCTTGACCCTTTCAACCATCGACCCGTTGATATAAATGGGGCTGTGGGTCTCCCTCCTACTCCTTCCAAAGTCCACAATCAGTTCCTTGGTTTTGCTGGTGTTGAGGGCCAGGTTATTGCGCTGGCACCATATGGACAGTTGCTCGATCGCTCTTCTATATTCTGACTCATCCCCATCAGTGATACGCCCCACAATACTGGTGTTGTCAGCGAACTTGATGATGGAGTTCGCACTGTGGTTCGCTACGCAGTCATGGGTATAGAGTGAGTACAGCAGGGGGCTGAGCACGCAGCCTTGAGGTGCTCCCGTGCTGATTGTTATCGAGGCTGACACATTTCCACCAATACGAACAGACCGTGGTCTGTGGATGAGGAAGTCGAGGATCCAGTTGCAGAGGGATGCGCAGAGACCCAGTTCTGCGAGTTTGGTAACCAGTTTGGTGGGGATGATTGTGTTAAATGCCGAGCTGTAATCAATGAATAACAGCCTGACATATGAGTTTTTGTTGTCCAAGTGGTCCAGTGCGGAGTGGAGGGCCAGCGAGATCGCATCCACCGTTGATCTGTTGTGGCGGTACGCGAACTGCAGTGGGTCCAGGTTTTTGTCGAGGTAGGAGTTGATTTGCTCCATGATCAACCTCTCAAAGCACTTCATCACCACCGGCGTTAGTGCCACTGGTCGATAGTCATTGAGGCACGTCACCTTACTCTTCTTGGGCACCGGTATAATTGATGCCCTTTTAAAGCAGGTGGGGACCTCAGACCTCAGAAGTGAGAGGTTGAAAATGTCCGTAAAAACTCCCGCCAGTTGGTCCGCACAGGTTTTTAGAGCACGACCGGGTATACCATCAGGACCAGGTGCTTTTTGGGGGTTCACCCCTCTGAAGGATTTCCTGACATCGGCCTCTGTGACTGAGACTGAAATGCCATCACAGCGAATGGGGGATCGGGAAGGCACATCCGTATTCTCCCTGTCAAAGCGTGCGTAAAACGCATTGAGCTCATCAGAGAGTGATGTTACACTGACATTCGAGCTGCCTCCTGGTTTCGCCTTGTAGGAGGTGATTGCATTCAGTCCCTGCCACAGCTGCCGAACATCTGTCTCGTCCTCCAGTTTGGAGCAGAAGTCCCTTTTGGCCTTTTTGATGGCCTTACCAAGGTCGTATCTGGTCTTCATGTAGGCCACTGTATCATTGGAGTATAAGTATATATAGAGTAATGATTAATACAACAATAAATACAATGATGATTGCAAAACAGCTGAAGTAGCGCAAATAAAAATGAAGTACAAGGATGGTATTATAGGTGAATCTGTAATTCCGTAATGTACAAACCTCAATGAGCAATAGAACATCATTGTGCCACCCTGGCCAAGCAGGAGGGAAAGTATCCCCTGCATCCTTGTCATATTTTCCAAAGCTAAAATGCGAAAAATGATCTAGTTTAATTAACAGAAACAAGCTCTTCAACCCATCATCTACCATGTTGATCGCAAAGTACCCGTCTATGATAATGCTATTTACTAACTCTTGGCAATTCAACTTCTTGTCTTCATTTTGCTTCTATGTTGCAGAGTAATGTAAAGCAAGCGGGTGACATGACAAATTGTGGACATAAACACAACATTTATATTTCAAATGCCATTACACGGCAGCAAATGTCACAATACTTACCTTAAAAGTACATAATAAATACCAAGGAACTTGCTAGTTTCATTATGTGAGAACATCCCCAAAGTAAATGAAATGAATTAGTTCTGAGGTAGTGTTACAGTTGTAATGTCGGCAAATGGAAGCCAATTATGTACAATGACCTTCCACAAACAGCAAGGATTTCCTGCATCAGTATCAGTAACGTTCACGAATACAAGAACAAGTGTCACTATACATCAACACGGGCAGAATAACCTCTCCTGGCTATTTGATTAGGGCAACAATGATAATCGATTGAATAATTTTGATAATTGCAATGTTTGATCCTATTTTTAAATATTACTTCCACTAGAATTGACTCCAGAAAGCTAAAAACAATCACAGAAGGGAAGGAATGACAATCAGAAGATAACAATAGGTATCAAACATCGGCTGTTTAGAAAGTCCACATTTTCAGATGGGAAGAGCCCCATACATAATTATGAGATAGTATATGCAAACATGTATCTGTGCCCTTGCTAAACTGCTGATAGTACTCTCATCTTCAGTACCAAAATGTGACCCCTGAGGCCACACAAAACATATCATTTGTAATTTCCTTGCTGTAGTTTTCAATGATGAGCCCTAACTAATAAAACATTTCAAAGGCTTGTTCTCGCCCTTTTTGTAATGAACAGATTGCACAGTGCCTGAATGTGAGATTTGAACTTCACAAGTGGAGCAATGTCTCTTCAATTTAAATCTTCAGAGAATGTCAGTGGGTGGAATGGAATGATGGAGAAAATATCAGCCGACACAGACCAACAATATTTCAGGAACCAGAGTGCTCTTGGCACATACCACACATTTCTACGAGACGGGAAAAAATATTTATCAGCCAGCGTTATGTGAAAGTTGGTGTTGTATGGAATGCACAGGATTATTGAGTTCACAGTTGGATCAAGATGCCCTTTGGGAATGTTGTTGAAATGCCCAGTATATGAAAGCTGTTCTTTCTGCACACTCTTAACTAAAACTCTGAATGCTGCAGGCTGGCTTTGTTTTTATTTTTAAGTGTGATGTGAGATTCCATACCTCAGAGCTGGAACAAAGTGGATAAGCCTGGCAGTCCAACAACAACAACAAAAAAATCACTTTACAATGGTAAGAATTTTGAAGAACTCGTTTCAATTATTACTTAAAGAAGTCCATTACATTGCTGCAGGTTAGGTTTTGAAAGCAAGGAATAGAAGACAGATTGTAAGTGTTTGAATTACAGCTCAATAAAAAGCACAGTGCTCTTCTCCCTCACACCATCCGAGACAAAATGGTCGAATTTCTCCAAAAAGGGCACAAAAAACCTACTCTGCAAGCTTCAACTTTTGCCTGCAGTCAACAACATATCATTGCATTTTTATCAGAGCTGAAGATGCACGGACAAGCCAATATCAGTGCCCACTCATAGAAAACATAGAAATATAGAAAATAGGTGCAGGAGTAGGCCATTCTGCCCTTCGAGCCTGCACCGCCATTCAATATGATCATGGTTGATCATCCAATTCAGTATCCTGTACCTGCCTTCTCTCCATACCTCCTGATCCCTTTAGCCACAAGGGCCACATCTAACTCCCTCTTAAATATAGCCAATGAACTGGCCTCAACTACCTTCTGTGGCAGAGAATTCCACAGATTCACCACTCTCTGTGTGAAATTTTTTTTTCTCATCTCGGTCCTAAAAGATTTCCCCCTTATCCTTGAACTGTGACCCCTTGTTCTGGACTTCCCCAACATCGGGAACAATCTACCTGCATCTAGCCTGTCCAACCCCTTAAGAATTTTGTAAGTTTCTATAAGATCCCCCCTCAATCTTCTAAATTCTAGCGAGTACAAGCCGAGTCTATCCAGTCTTTCTTCGTATGAAAGTCCTGACATCCCAGGAATCAGTCTGGTGAACCTTCTCTGTACTCCCTCTATGGCAAGAATGTCTTTCCGCAGATTAGGAGACCAAAACTGTACGCAATATTCCAGGTGTGGTCTCACCAAGACCCTGTACAACTGCAGTAGAACCTCCCTGCTCCGATACTCAAATCCTTTTGCTATGAATGCTAACATACCATTTGCTTTCTTCACTGCCTGCTGCACCTGCATGCCTATTTTCAATGACTGGTGTACCATGACACCCAGGTCTCGTTGCATCTCCCCTTTTCCTAATCGACCACCATTCAGATAAGAGTCTACTTTCCTGTTTTTGCCACCAAAGTGGATAACCTCACATTTATCCACATTATACTGCATCTGCCATGCATTAGCCCACTCACCCAGCCTATCCAAGTCACCTTGCAGCCTCCTAGCATCCTCCTCACAGCTAACACTGCCCCCCAGCTTCGTGTCATCCGCAAACTTGGAGATGTTGCATTCAATTCCCTCGTCCAAATCATTAATATATATTGTAAATAGCTGGGGTCCCAGCACTGAGCCTTGCGGTACCCCACTAGTCACTGCCTGCCATTGTGAAAAGGACCCGTTTACTCCTACTCTTTGCTTCCTGTCTGCCAGCCAGTTCTCTATCCACATCAATACTGAACCCCCAATACCGTGTGCTTTAAGTTTGTATACTAATCTCTTATGTGGGACCTTGTCGAAAGCCTTCTGAAAGTCCAGATATAACACATCCACTGGTTCTCCCCTATCCACTCTACTAGTTACTTCCTCGAAAAATTCTATAAGATTCGTCAGACGTGATTTACCTCCCAGGCCAATAGCCCCAGTGCTGAGGCCATAGTTGTACTCAGCAGCTACACTATTCCACATCATTCATAGGCCTGAGAGCAGACTCCTGAAACTGTCATTCATTTCCGAACTCAGTAATGGAAATAGATCACCAGGCTGGCGGAATAAAAGACTCAAAGATGTGCTCAAAGATGTCTCTGAACATCCAACATACCCGCTATCTTCAAAGCTATTTGACCCATGATTGCTACAAATGGAGACAGAGCATTAGGGATGCTAGTGGGGTTAGGAGGGAGAGATCAGCTGTGATTGAATGGCGACTTGGCCTAATTCTACTCCTATCACTTATGACCATGAATTCATGGTATTGAGGAGTACAATCCCACGCATCAGAGGCACACAGATGCCCTAAAAAAGCAACAGGGAGAATGCAGCAACCCTCATAAACTCTAGGTCTCCATGTTTCACGGGCATTCTCTTTGTTCTGTCCACCCCTCCCCTTTCTCTGCAACTAAAAAAGATCTGCTTTGTAAAATTTTCCGACCTGACAAAAGGTCAATATTAAATGTATTTCTCTCTCCACTGACATTGCCTGACCTACCAACTATTTCTAGCATTTTCTGTTCTTATTATATTAATGAGTGCTGATATCACACTGTTCACAATGTGCAGAATAAATAGGATACTGTAAGTTCCATTGCCACATCCTAGTGTTCACCACAGTTCTTAGAATGAATAATTAGTTTGTGATTACCAGAAATGCTAATATTTCTTATGCAGTCACTGTCTAAATATATTTATTACGTACAATGTGAACTGCTATCTTCCATATTATTGTCCATAAAGAATAATTCCCTCATTAGTACTGTACAAAGATTGGGTGATGAGGTGTTACTTTTTCCAGTGATTGACCCAGGTATTGGGGTATAATTAATTTTGATTGATTGATTGATTGATTATACCTTTAATAATCCTTTACAGGAAATTACAGTGCCACGACAGCTTCAAGACAGATTTTCTTTCTATGCTGCCATTTAAATAAATTAGTTGACAGTTACCAGTATTTTCACCATTGTAGCTACATGAATGGTGCAGCTCATTATCTTGAAATGAGCTCTCCGCAGGTACATTCCCCTGCAACTGTAGAAGATGTAACACCTGTTCCTTTGCCTCCTCCCTCGCCTCCATCCAGGGACCCCAGCAGTCCTTCCAGGTGAGACAGAAGTTCATATGCACCTGCTCTAACCTCATCTACTGCGTTCGGTGATCCCAATGTGGCCTCCTGTATATTGGCAAGACCAAATGCAGACTCTGACCATTGCGCCAAACACGTGCTCGGTCTGCCAAGGACTACCATATCTCCCTGTAATTAACCATTTTAATTCCCTGTCTCACTCCTATACTGTCCTTTCTGTCCTAGGCCCCCTCCAAGGACAAGCACAACCTGGAGAAACAACCATATTCAATCTGGCAGCTTACAACCAACAGTATGAACATTGAATTCTCTAGTTTTACGTTACCATAACAACTCCATTCCCCTTTCTCCCTCCCCGCCCCCTTTCTTCCCCCCCCCACCCTTTCTCCCCCCCCCCTCCTATGCCCCACCTAGACATGCACCTATTTCTCCCCTCCCCCTATACCTATATCCCTTCATCTCGCTTCATAATTTGCAACTCATTAATCCTTTTATCTCACACCTTCTCCCATCTCTGCCCAACCATCGGCCCATCAAAAATATCTGTTGCCTGTGTCGACCGATTACCTGTCACGGTTTTCCCTTTCGCTCCTCTCTTCTAGCTTTCTTCCAACCCCCCTCCCGCACAATCAATCTGAAGAAATCCTGATTCAAAACACAACCTATCAATGTTCTCCAGGGATACTTTCTGACCTGTTGAGTTACTCCAGCATTTTGTGTCTTTTTTTTGTAAACCAGCATCTGCAGTTCCTTGTTTCTACACCTTGATATAGTCATTTTGTTTGAAGCACTGCAGCACCAGCATCATTGTGTTCTGCTTTCTCAGACAATCGCCATATCCACAGAGCAGTTGGAGGATACCAGAGAGACACAACAATATTTCTCATCATGTAAACACAATAACTAGCAGAAATTGGTATGTCATACTAACAAATCTCACACTCTCTCCATAAGAAATTGATAGCTGACAAGTATCAATATGACAACCTCACATTGCTCACACCACCAATGTATAGAATCATTTCTCACAAAGTTTGCTGTAAATAGTTTGACAGCTGCTGGCAGTCCCATTGTGCAAATACCTTTTTAGACATAATGTCATAAGAGCAAATGTGGGTTTTGCTCGCAAATCCTACCTAATATCTAATTCCCACCATTTATTTCCCAAAGCATGATTATAATGGATTTGGAATCTCTGCCTTAAAACATATCCATTGACGGCCTCCACATTTAACATATGATGAGTGTTTGAAGGCACTGGGCCTGTACTCGCTGGAGTTTTGAAGGATGAGGGGGAACTTCATTAAATCTACTGAATAGTGAAAGGCTTGGATAGAGTGGATGGGGAGAGAATGTTTCCACAGGTGGTAGAGTTGAGGACCTGAATCCATAGCCTCAGACACACCTTTAGAAAGGAGATAAGGAGGAAATTCTTTAGTTAGCGGATGGTAAATCTGTGAAATTCATTGCCGCAGAAGGCTGTGGAGGCCAAGTCAATGGATATTTTTAAAGAAGAGATTAATGCCCCTGTCCCACTTAGGAAACCTCCGGAGACTTTGCACCCCACCCAAGGTTTCCGTGCGGTTCCCGGAGGTTGCAGGTGGTTGCTGGAGGTTGCAGGTGGTGGAAGCAGGTAGGGAGACTGACAAAAACCTCCGGGAACCTCCGGGAACCGCACGGAAACCTTGGGTGGGGCACAAAGTCTCCAGAGGTTTCCGTTCAGGTTTCCTAAGTGGGACAGGGGCGTAATAGATTCTTGATTAGTACAGGTGTTATGGGTTATGGTGAGAAGGCAGGAGAATGGAGTTGAGAGGGAAAGATAGATCAGCCATGATTGAATCAGACTTGATGTGTCAAATTTAGTTTAGTTTAGAGATACAGCGCGGAAACAGGCACTTCGACCCATTGAGTCCGCACCGACCAGCGATTCCTGCACACTAACACTATCATACACACACTAGGGACAATTTACATATACACCAAGCCAATTAACCTACAAACCTGTACGTCTTTGGAGTGTGAGAGGAAACCGAAGATGTCGGAGAAACCCAAGTGGTCACGGGGAGAAAGTACAAACTCTGTTCGGACAGCCCCCGTAGTTGGGATCGAATCCGGGTTTCTGGCACTGCAAGCGCTGTAAGGCAGCAACTCTACCGCTGCACCATCGTAGCCGCACAGTCTTTGGTGTATGGCCTAATTCTACTACTGTAACTTATGAACTACCTCAGCAGGTTTGGCAGCATGTCTGGAGAACATGGATAGTTGACGTTTGGGTCGGGGCCCTTCTTCAGCTTGTAATTATCCTGAAGAAGGGTCCCGACCTGGAACTTCGTCTTTCCATGTTCTCCAGAGATGCTGTCTGACCCACCGCTTTACTCCAAACACTTTGCGTCTGAACAGAAAGGTATTGACTATTTTTCGGTTAGAGTAAGATGCCTCCCCTGTCCTTATCCTTCATCAGAAGTATGTGAAGGCGAAGTTTCCACTCTTTCTTCCCACTAATATTCACATTTTTAATGTGTCTGTGTTCTCGTAGCAGGAATTTTGTTGACAAGATTCAAATTGGTCTGAGATTGCTTTGCACCTGAGGCACTTTCTGAAATTTTACATCAGAAATTTGTCCTAATCTGTTCATTATTGTATGAATGTATGATTTACTCATTTTGGGAGGGTGCAGCTCATCAAATGATATGACCATTTTAAATTGGCTGTTTTATGGTAGGAAGTGTTGCACCTTCATTTAGCATAACTTTTTAATAACCTGCACTGCTCTGCTAACAGTGACTTTAGTGAAGAACTGATACAATATAGGGATCAGAAATAGGTAATGGAAGTTCTCAATTTTCAAAAGCAATGGTACTGCCTATTTGAAAATTATATTTACAAGTAATATTTACACTGTAATCCTCAGATTTATTCTTCAGTTTACATACTGCACCTTTAGAAATAAGCATTATAATAGCTGTTTCATTAGGGACTAGTTATCAGATTCATTCAGGACCTGATTTATACCGGAAATAACTTTTTATATTAGTGTGAACGTAGGTTATAGTGTTTTCTGATGGAACTCAGCTGGTGTCATTTCAAAGTCTTCTTATCACAAGTGTTGGGTCCAAATATAAAGTAAGTTTAGTATTTATACTATTTTGAAATTAATTAGATTCCAAGTCGGAAACCAAGAGTCCCTTTAAAGTGCTCTGGCTACTGCATACAGATTTTGAACTTTTTCATATTATTTCACAATTAAAAATAAATTGGCTGCACCTGGAAATGCATGATCTGTCAGAAATATAAGTTTAGTATGACACTGTAGTGGTTAGGTTACTGGACTAGAAACCAAAGGCATGAGTTCAAATCCTGTGGCAGAAAAATATTTGAAATTCAAGTCAGTAAATGAATCCGATGTTAAAATATCAGTAACTAAACTACTAGATTTTTGGGCGGCATCACGGCACAGCTGATAGAGAGCTCTGCCTCACAGCGCCAGAGATCCAGATTTGATCCTGACCTCACGTGCTGTCTGTGTGGAGTTTGCATGTTCTTCCTGTGACCATGTGGGTTTCCTCTGGGAGCCCCAGTTTCCTCCCATCTTCCACAGACATGTAGTTTTGTAGATTAATTGGCCTCTGTAAATTGCCCCTCGAGTGCAGAGAGTGGATCCAAAAGTGGGATTGTATAGAAGTAGTGTGAACAGATGATCTGTAGTCGGTGTGGACTCCTTGGGCCGAAGGGCCTATATCCATGCTGTATCCTTCAATCAATCAACCAATCTAAATCTGAGAGATGGAAGTAGCCATAATATTTATGGTAAGATATGCGCAGAAGTTTGTGGCGACGTGATTTCTGTAACAGAGAACTTCTTTAACTGAGAGCAAATCAGATCACATTTCACAAGATCCAAAGGTTTGCCTATTTCGTTTCTTAAACCGAATCCAAATATTTGTAAATGGTTAAAATCGGATAACATGGTAAATCGAAGTGCATGACCAGAAAAAGATGAATAGGAACAACACTGAGGGTTGAATGGCCTATATATGTTCGTACATTCTTGCTTACAAATGTTAACAAGGCTCCACAGATCTGGATAGGAAGCAAGAATCGACTGCAGAGATAAAGGATAAAGAATAGCACTGTCAGTTGAAAGTGCTGAGACTGGAGGCTGCATAGGCTCAGTGCCAGCGTGAGGAGGTTCACCCAAATACGTGGAGGCTTAAGGGGAAGGAGAATGTCATAAATCTGCAAACAAGGGAAAGGACAGTCAGCATCAACATGAAAAACACATATGAGAATGTCATTGCCTGCTCAAGGATGGAGACAATGATTCTGAGTATCAGCATGTGTAGATTCTATACAAACACAAGGTGGATGAGAAAAACAAAGCAACTCGTGATTTGACACAGCCAGACTTCTAAGTGGTGAGTTTTGCTGAGTGTAAGTCCAGTTGGTCTGTCTTGTTCCTCATGTCTTATGATGAATTGTGAGTTATTTTAAGATTCTTAAGGGATTATGAATTGTGAGCTATCTACCATTAATGAGACTAAAAAGGTGGTGGAAAGCTCGGGGTCATTATATAGTGATCATGTATTAATGCCTAGAAATTCTACTAGACCATATGAAGTAGACATGATGGGTGCATGAAAAGGATGTCTGTAACCAGTATGGATATTGGTCCTCTGCTAAAAACTTAATTTACATCTTGGGTGCAAGTGACTGAGCACTGCACATTTTCAGAATTAAACTCCTTACAGAAGCTGGGTTTGGTTAGTGGTCATAGGCAAAAGTCAAGGGAATAAGCATCGGAGACCATTAGGTCAGAAGGTGGGGATGGGCAAAAGATCGACGGTCAGCAGTTGGACGGTTCATGGGGCATGTGTGTGTGGGTTGGTGGAGCAAGTGGGAGGCTGCCCGTTGGGCAGTCAATGGCTGGGTGAGGGAAGAGTGACTCAGTGGGTCAGGCAGCACCTCAGACTGAAGAAGGGTCTCGACCCTAAACGTCACCCATTCCTTCTCACCCGAGATGCTGCCTGTCCCACTGAGTTACTCCAGCATTTTGTGTATGTCCATCTACCTGTCTTAATGTTTCTTAAACGTTGCGATGGTACCTGCTAGAGATTTCACAGAGTGGAGCGATTGTAAAGCGTGATTGCACATCCACTTCTGTGACCAGCGCACAAAGAGCAGCATTGCTTGGGCACCACCTTGGGCTCTGCCCTCTTGGAATGTGTAGGGGGTCAGATCGCAGTGGCATCTGACCACCCCTCTTCACTCTTATATACACACATTCCTCTCTCCATTAAGAATAATGGGTAGGCCATTTAGGACAGAGATGAGGAAAAACGTTTTCACCCAGAGAGTTGTGAATCTGGGATTCTCTGCCACAAAAGGCAGTGGAGACCAATTCACTGGATGTTGTCAAGAGAGAGTTAAATAATGCTCTTAGGGCTAACAGAATTAAGGGATATAGGGAGAACGGAACGGGGTACTGATTTTGGATG
Organism: Amblyraja radiata; assembly: GCF_010909765.2. Taxonomy (NCBI): domain Eukaryota; kingdom Metazoa; phylum Chordata; class Chondrichthyes; order Rajiformes; family Rajidae; genus Amblyraja; species Amblyraja radiata. The sequence goes on from NC_045967.1 coordinate 33,041,910, forward strand.
ATCAGCCATGATCATATTGAATGGCAGTGCTGGCTCAAAGGGCCTAATGGCCTTCTCGTGCACCCATTTTCTATGAGATTAGCAACTGGGGACTGGCATTAAACTGTCCATGACAGCATCTCTATTGGAGAAATCAGGAACTGGCATTTTCATTGGGGATCCTGGGCTCAGGATCATGCTGGAAATCGAGATGATTGATTCATACAATGTGTGCACGCTTACCTGGTTAATGTGAGGAAATAACAATCAGCCCCTCTTGCCTGATCCACCATTCAGTAAAGTTGCGGTTGATTTTTTTCCCTCAGCTCATCTTGCCTGCACATATCCTTCAATACCCTTAATTTCTATAAATCTATCCATCACTGTCCTCACTCTTGACCCTTCCCAAGACTTGACTTTAGAAATGATATGTTGACAGATATACAGGTGAAGGTTCCCTTTATGCAGATGTTTATAAATTAATTTTGTTCGTAAGTTGGAAAATACTCAAAATCACTCAATATAGTAATCACACGACCAGTATTGTAAGGAATGGCATCAAAGGCACATGAAACTGATTTCTTAAAGTGAAGAATGAGAGGAGAATAATTCTGCCATTCATAGGCATTCAGTATGTACGTCAGACTTTTGAATATAATAATATTATGGGAGCTCATTCATATGTAGTGGTGTCCATAAGTCGGGCATTCGTAACTCAGAGACGACCTGTAGTGTGAAGGAACTGAGACTCAAGAAACCACAATTTTCAAACCTCTTAAGACAGATTACATCAAGCAACGAGAATAACTAAGGCTAATGATGAAGTTCAAGCGCAACAATCTAACCACATTGCAAACCTCATATTTCCACCTTTGCTTCCTCTGAATGCTGCTGAAATTCTTTAAGAGTTTTTTGACACCTAATTGCTCAAACTGTCACGCCTTGCAAGTTAACCCCCTTATAAACTGCAGCAAGCCATCTGCATTCTATCTCTAATTTAAGTCTCCATGTCCACTTCCATTGATTTCAAGTCTGTGCCTGGCATTCCAGCCTAGGTCCACTATTCTCACAGCTATGTCCATCTAGACAGTTTAATCTTTAGCTGCAAAGCTATTAAATATCTCAGCTGCACGTTGTGAAATAATAATGCTTCTAATTACATATGTATCTGTGATTTAATTTAATGCGCCATTCACTTTAAATAGAATACCTTGTCAAAGTAAGTGTTGAAATTGTGGTTAGGTAGGGAAAATTTGGCAGATAAGTTACAGGTTAAGGATTTAACTGTAGTTATGGATCCAGATACTTTGAGGCAACAGTTGTGTACAAACTGAGCAGGAACTTCCAATACACAGTTCCTGCTTAGTGGGTTTCACAGTAATGGTGTACAAAAAGTGGAGCAAATTTATATTGCCAAACATCAGCTTTATACAGGGTCAAAAAATGGAATATGATTAATTGTATTAACTTGGCCAGTCAGGAATGAACTCGGGTCTCTGGCTTTGTAATGCAGCAACTCTACCGCTGCACCACTGTGCTGCCCAATGCTTCAGGTTAATGACCTTTCATGGACTTGAAACATTATTCCCACTTCTCTCTCAACACTTCAAAATTTCCAGCCCTTTCTGTTTTCATTTTGGATTCCCAGCACCTGTAGTTATTTATTCTTCAACATCTTTTAAAGGTCATCTTAATTTGACATGCTGATCTTTGCTTTTGGGCAGATCACCTCGAACCATAACTGAGAGTAGTACAGCTTGTGCATTTGCCAGAAACAGGGGAGGAAATTGCAGGAGTTATGGCTGGAATTTTTTGGAATAAATTAATATGAAATAATCCTGTGAGGAAAACAATCAGGGATCTCTGAGCCAAAAATGTAAATATAGTGTTTATGTTTCGCTCTCGCGAGACAATGTCCCTTTTCCATTCTTAAATATATTTATTTTCATGTAAAAAAAATGGAACGGCAGATGCTAGTTTACAAAAAGAAAACAGTGCGGGAGTAAGTCAGCAGCAGATCAAGCAGCACTGCTGGTTGGGATCCTAGTACATACTGATTATGGCAGGGAACGGGAAAGCTGGAAGAGCGGAGGGGCAGGACGAAGCCTGGCATGTGGTAGCTGGATACAGGTGAGGGGGTTTTAAATAGGCAGATGTGCGGGGCAAGTTTCATACAAAGAGGGTGGTGAGAGCCGGAACGCGCTGCCTGGGGTGGTAGTGGAGGCAGATACAATACTGACATTTAAGGGATTTTGGACAGACACATAGATATGGATTATATGCAGGCAGATAATAGTTGATCTTGGCATCATGTTTGGCACAGACATTGTGGGTTGAAGAACCTGTCCCTGTGCTTTACAGTTCCACATGATTCCACAGCTCTATGGTCTTAAAAAAAACCTGTTTATCTTGTAGTTAAATGTCTGATTATCAAACACATTTAAAAACTATTAAGGACAGTCTAATACCATCGGGGAGCTCTGTAGTGAGACCTCAGCAACATGTCAGCTGAGGCCCATTGTTTCTGGATGGCCTGTTCCACCACTGAGGGTCAAATTATTCAGCCTTCTCCATCCAAAAAATGTAAACACAGGAGAACAGAGACTATGGGCAGCAACTATGGTCTGAGGTTTGGGAACCACATGATCAAGTACAGTTAATATGTAGTCGACAGAACTGAACTTACATCCCGTGTAGGTTACATCTTGTGCCTGCAACAGAGGATATGTTTTAACTTCTGGGTTTCCTTATCTAAAGCAGGACATACTTGCTTTTGAGGGAGTACTTCAACGACCCCTAAATGATCCGCATCCAAATCAAACCAGACTTGCCTCTATACAAATCTGGGATTAGATCGAATATCCCATTCCCAGGATTGGAACCCATCCTGCAAATTCCATGATTGTATTTTAGACTTTTGCTCCTCGATTGCCCCAGAAAAGTAAAATCAGTTATGTGAGTATCTATTTTAAGTACAAGCTGCTTACGGAATAGAACCGAATTGAAGGCTAAAAGTGTAACAAACACTAGGCACATGATTGAATATTCTGTAGAGCATGATGATTCATGCACTGCAAGAACCCTGGATGAGTCATCCTAAATTTGTTACAGCCTAGTTCTCCAGGTATCTCATAAAGTTGGGTGATTATGCTGAAATAAATAGAGCATCAAGACTGAGAAAAGAAGGCTCAATTCGGGACATTGTTTTATCTGGTAGTTAATTCCGATTAGAAAGCATTTCCTCTCTTTTTGCTGGAAGCTGTTTGTTGATTGAGCTGTAATGGTTTCCACTAAATGGGCACGATGGTCTGGACTTAATGCCAAATAACCATTCTCCTTGTTCAGAAGGTACAGAAATGAGAGGCACGATCATTTCAAGGACAGAACAATTTCTTGTTGCTTGTTTGGAGATGAGATCTCAGAGTCAGGATTTTGTTTCATTTGTTTCGTCCATTGAGAAAATGTATATAATGGCAGTAAGTGACATTTTCTCAAGAAATACATGTACTTAATGTCATGCTATAAATTTGCTCTTGCATAACTTCAATTTATTAGTTGGGTCTCTGGTTTATTTATCAGGGTATTTTGACCAATGACCGTGCTGTGCATAATGCAAAATGTATTACAGTTTATCATACAATAATGGTGGAAGATGCCAGATACTGTACAGATCAAATAACACGAGTGAAGAAAATTAAATGTTATTGTCATTTCAGGATTGTACACTTCAAATGACAAATGGGTTTCATTCCCTCAGACTGTGTTTCTGTCACAGATTAATCAAATTGTATGAAAGGAAAATGTTTTAATATTTTAATATTAAAATATTAAAACTATTTGCTCATTCACATTAAGTGAAAAATTGACCTTACATAATTCAGCAGAAGTGGCCTAAGACAATATTGAATGTGCTAATCAAAACCGCATGAGATATATTTACAAGGTTTATGCAAAATTACATTCATTATAATTAATTCAAAAACTTATCAGGTACTCATTCAACATAATAATTCATAAACTTTATTCTCACAAATTATACCAGAAATTAATCATAACGCCTACCACATATACAGTCTATGAAAACTATTTGCTCATTCGGTACATTTTCTTTCTTGCTCTTCCTTATTAATTCAGAATAGCTTTTCGAGGTCCATGCACAAAAATAATTATTTTCTTTTCGAACATTTTAACTTGAATGTTGATGATCTTGAAATAATCGATGCAGGCATTAAATGTGAATTTTATTTTAATAATATAAGCGCTATAAAATATGTTGGACCAAACATGCACAACTGGTTAGATCTGTGGTCCAAATATGGTGTGATTATGATGTGAACATGTGGTGTTTTTAAGGTCAGTGTGAATAGGGAGATATAAATCTGAATATTCTGTGCTGCAGAGAAGTAATACAAGCTCGTTTGTAATGCACTAGGATTTAGCACTGGTCTTTCTGCAGTCAGATCTGAAAACCATGTAATTTGTTCAACTTTAAAATATGGCACTTGGCAAGCTGCTGAAAGCCCATTCCTCTTTGCCAGCTGCTTGTTCTTTCATGTCAATTGCCGAATCTATTAAGATAATTCCCAGAGCCTTCAAATTAGCCGCAGAACAAGATTGTGTATTCACCCAAAGAGAGGGACAGACATAGAGGGACAGATGGATGTTTCTTCTGATCTCTTGCAGTACCTATCCCACAGGACATTGTTCAACTCCCGATGACGTTTCCGAGCTCTGTAAAAGGGATGGTGCACAGGGATCATGAAGATCAGCACTTACATCAATGCTCAGCTAGAAATTTTATTAGGTGGCCTTGTTCCAAGCAATGATGTTCTACACTGTTGCACCAATGGTGGATAGCATTTGGATGGAATTGAAGTTGTAAAATTGTAAATAGGAGTCAGAGTTGTGCTTATTGAGGGACAAAACAAATGGGTGAAACAAATGGATAGCATGGATAGCAGAGTAGAATCGTGTAAAAACAGTGAATTCATGAAAAGTTTAGTTTAGTTTAGTTTATTATTGTCATTTGTACCGAGGTACAGTGAAAAGCTTTTGTTTGTGTGCTATTCAGTCAAAGACTATACATGTATACACCCACAGTGCACAAATAAAGGATGAAGGGTACAGCATTTAGCACAAAGATATAACATTGAAGGCCGATTTAAAGCATTTCTACAGTTTTCAATGAGGTAGATGCGAGGTCAGGATCGCACTTTAGCTGATGAGAGGTTCAGTTGCTTGACAACTGCTTAGAAGAAACTGTTCCTGAATCTGGAGATATGCGTTTTCAAACTTGAAAAGATACCTTTGTGGGTGTTTATACTCATGTTTGTGGGTGTTTATATCGGATTCATGCTCATCGTAATCTCCTCTTCATCGGATCGGAAGAGAGGAAATATACCCTCAACAATACAGCAACTCATATATGCAGTTTTTAACCAAAAGAGTCTTTGCTTTCCTCTTCTCACACCAAGCAAACCTATGCTTACTTATTGATTGATTTATCCAGAAAAATAATAGCAGTCCAGTAAGACTACACTCAATGCTGTAATATAAGGGTATTCAATGATTAATAACACTTAAGATACCTTTAGGTTTATGAATGGGAAGTCTTCCATTATTATAACCTTGTTATCAGATCATTATAATAAGAGAAAATCTATTCACCAATAAGTTGCTAAGAATTATATTGTTTTGCTTAAAGCAAGGAATATAAATAGTAACCATATAACATGCAATAAATATCATGTATTATATGCATTACCTATATCAGCATTTGTATATACAGATTGCAAACACATTTCAGATTGAGTTTAGGTTGATTGAGCACAGGTTTGTTTCCAGTGATTTTGGTCTTGGTACAAACAAGGAAATTAGAGATGCACCTCATGCAGTATTAAAGTAATCACTACAAATGGTTCCAGTGATGAAAGTGAACCAGTGGAAATGTTGTACTTAGATTTTCAGAAGGCTTTTGATTAGATTCTATTCAGTAGGTTGGGAGAGAGAATTAGTGTTAAAATACTAGTGTGGTTTGAGAGTTGGTTAAATAGATAGAAAACAAAGAGTAAACGGGCCATTCTCAGGTTGGCAGGCTGACTGTTTCCCTCCACACCTGGAGTGCTGTTTATAATTTTAGTGCCCTTACCAAACAAAGGGTAGATCTGCTATAGAATTAGTGCAGTGAAGACTTGCCACTGTTTCCTGGGACGGCATGTCTGCCAAATGAGAATAGATTAGGTTAGCTGGGCCTCAGTATTCCAGCACAAAAAAAGAATTATATTAAATTATTGGAGGGCCTAATACAAAAGATACAAAAATAAACGGAGTTGTCTAGAAGTAGTTGTCACTGTCAAAATAAGGGGCTGAGGACAGTAAATCTTTAAATCATAGTCTTGCAGCATGGAAACAGGCCGTTGGCCCAACTTGCCCTCACCGATCAACATATCCCATCTACAGTAATCTCACCTGCCTGTGTATGGCCCATATTCCTCTAAACCTGTCCTATCCATGCACCTGTCTAAATATTTCTTAAACGTTGCAATAGTACCTGCCTCAACTATGTCCTCCGGCAGCTCATTCCATACACCCACCACTCTTTGTGGCTCATCCATTGATTGTATTCTAAGCAGAGGTCAATGAATTTCAGGATATTAGAAGAATAAATGTACATGGGAATAGGGCAGGGAAATGGTGCTGAGGTAGACAATCTTGTTCAACCGTAGACCGTGATGGAAAGGCTGAATGGTCTGTTCCTGCTCCTCTTTCTTAAAACATTGATAGATCATCAGTCAAAAGAAGTCCTGTATGCGGAACAAATAAGATATATCATAGAATCTACAATGAGTGAATTTCTTGCATGAGTAATTTTTTTGGAGCTCCATAAATATTTCAGTTATTTGCTGAGAATGGAGTGGAGCTGTTGTAATCCTGTTATTAAAAACAGGAATAAGTGAATGGGAAATTGTTTAAGAATATTTTATAAGATCTTGTCAAAGAGCAGTGTTAAAAACCAGCAGCATGTTTTAGAAGTCTCATACCAGATTTTTTTTTGTGAAGAAAACTACTGTAAATTACCAGATGATAATGTACAAAATTTAGTTAGATTTTCTGAAAGCAATTCTGCTCTTAAGATCTATAAAGCTAAAGGCAGTTTTACTTGCTGAATTAAAAATTACCATACCATATAACCATATAACAATTACAGCACGGAAACAGGCCATCTCGGCCCTACAAGTCCGTGCTGAACAATTTTTTTCCCTTAGTCCCACCTGCCTGCACTCATACCATAACCCTCCATTCCCTTCTCATCCATATGCCTATCCAATTTATTCTTAAATGATACCAACGAACCTGCCGCCACCACTTCCACTGGAAGCTCATTCCACACAGCTACCACTCTCTGAGTAAAGAAGTTCCCCCTCATGTTACCCCTAAACTTCTGTCCCTTAATTCTGAAGTCATGTCCTCTTGTTTGAATCTTCCCTATTCTCAAAGGGAAAAGCTTGATCACATCAACTCTGTCTATCCCTCTCATCATTTTAAAGACCTCTATCAAGTCCCCCCTTAACCTTCTGCGCTCCAGAGAATAAAGACCTAACTTATTCAACCTATCTCTGTAACTTAGTTGTTGAAACCCAGGCAACATTCTAGTAAATCTCCTCTGTACTCTCTCTATTTTGTTGACATCCTTCCTATAATTGGGCGACCAAAATTGTACACCATACTCCAGATTTGGTCTCACCAATGTCTTGTACAATTTTAACATTACATCCCAGCTTCTATACTCAATGCTCTGATTTATAAAGGCTAGCATACCAAAAGCTTTCTTTACCACCCTATCTATATGAGATTCCACCTTCAAGGAACTATGCACGGTTATTCCCAGATCCCTCTGTTCAACTGTATTCTTCAATTCCCTACCATTTATCATGTATGTCCTATTTTGATTTGTCCTGCCAAGGTGTAACACCTCACATTTATCAGCATTAAACTCCATCTGCCATCTTTCAGCCCATTTTTCCAAATGGCCTAAATCACTCTGTAGACTTTGGAAATCCTCTTCATTATCCACAACACCCCCTATCTTGGTATCATCTGCATACTTACTAATCCAATTTACCACCCCTTCATCCAGATCATTGATGTACATGACAAACAACAAAGGACCCAACACAGATCCCTGAGGCACCCCACTAGTGACAATTACTGTGACAATGTCAAATAAAATTACTGATTTTTCCTGTTTAAAAGCAGTAGCTTAAGTAATGGGAGTGAAAGGGTAATTTTATTTCAAAGTCTTGTGACGAGACAACGTGAAGAACCCGCCAGCCCGCATGCGCATCAATACGTCGTCGCATGGCGCGAGATACGGATGCATTCGGAAATACTCTGTCAATGTTTAATGGTGATGTGAGGTTTTTTTTGCAGGAACGGTGCTTCTTGTTTCAACGTGGGTTTGATTTCCAAAAAATTGACAAACCAAGAAACAAGAAGAGATGTGCCGCTGAAAATTCAGCAGGGAATTCAGGTGTTTGCGAGGTCGGTGGATGGAACACAACGTTCTGAAGTGCAACAAGACGCCTTAGCACTGCTGTCTAAGGATATCATCCCAAACAAGTTAGTGGCTGAAACCGCTATACTGAGGTGGGTTGGAGCACCAGGCCTACACAACTAAGACAGAGCCACAGGCCTTTTTTAGGCGCAGGTTCACAGCGCTCACCATGGAGACAGCGCGTGCCACACACTCGGTCTCAAGCCCCAGCAGGCCACGATGTCAGAGCCAGAGGGAAGGAATGAACAGATATTTGTGTCAGCAGATGCTATCAATCAACCACCTATTCCCGTTGTGGTAGGTGAGTAGTATTCCTTCAGCTGCATGAAATGTATGGAGGATATTCAAGTCGGAGATATATTGAGGCAGTTCAAAAGTAAGTGGGAAAAGATAGCCACTGGCCCTTTCACTTTACTAGCCATAAATGGCTATAAATGCTGCTTCCTGCTGCTTTCTGCTGCTGGCACCGACGATGGCGGCCACGGTGTACAGCTCCTTGCTGTTTTGTATGTGTTTGTCCGTTTGTGTCGTCTGTGAAAACCCTACAAAGATTACTTTCACGAAAGAGCTACTCATAAACATCGGACATACAGTACCTCCAAACATCGTTCCGGATTTCTCTCACTCGCTGAATTATTTGGACATACTCGTCGGCAGGGCTGTGGCTGCGTTCAAGGTCTTGAGACGGAGGAGGACCCGTGGGAAGCGCTCTGGAGCACTCGCCCGACTCCGGCGACGAGGATCACGCACACCACTCCCGAGCAGTTGAGGAGCAAGTTCTCAGCTAGTGACTCTTCTTCAGTTTGGAAGGGCTTGCAAGAAATGACCAGTTACAAGAGGAAAGCACTCCGCTCCTTGGACAATCGTCAGCTGACCAACGACCTGAATGAGTTTTACTGCAGGTTTGAAAACCAGAAACGTAACTCTGGTACCCCCTCCCCCCATCCCCAACCAACACAGCCAGTCCTACAAAGAATGGACCCTGCACCCTCTCCTTCCCATTCACCACTTCACACCTACTTAAAGCAGGACTCCAGTCTGAAGAAGGGTTTCGGCCCGAAACGTCGCCTATTTCCTTCGCTCCATAGATGCTGCTGCACCCGCTGAGTTTCCCCAGCAATTTTGTGTACCTCCAGTATGAAAAGACTGGGCCATTTCCCGCCTCAACCAACACTTCACACGCACTCACCAGCCTGACCTCAGTCTGCAAAGACTGGGCCCTTCCCACCCACCTCTAATCACCGCTTCACACCCAATCAGCCACATCCTCTGTGCTGCACAACATCACATCCAATATCAACAATAAAAATAGAGGAGGTGGAGAGGCTTTTCAGAGCACAAAAAAGCCAGAAATCTCCAGGTCCTGACAATTTTTCTCCCACTACTCTTAAGCTCTGTGCCAAACAGCTGGCATCGGTCTATACAGACATTTTCAATCAGTCCCTGCAAACATGTACTGCTCCTGCCTGCTGCAAAGTCTCCACTGTTGTCCCTGTACCCAAAAAGGCAAGGATTACTTGTCTTAATGACTACAGGCCTGTCGCACTGACCTCTGTAGTCATGAAGACACTCGAAAGGCTTGTGCTGGCCAAGCTGAAAAATATCACAAACTCCCTGCTGGACAATACAATACAATTCAATTTATTGTCATTTGGACCCCTTGAGGTCCAAACGAAATGTCGTTTCTGCAGCCATACATTACAAAACAAAAAGACCCGAGACACAACACAGTTTACACAAACATCCATCACATCGTTGTGATGGAAGGCAAAAAAAACTTATCTCTCCACTGCACTCTCCCCCCCGATGTCAGAGTCAGAGTCAGAGTCAAAGTCAAAGCCCCCGGCTGGCGATGGCGATTGTCCCGCAGCCATTAAAGCCACGCCGGGTGATGCAAGGTCGCGCACCGGGTCTTGGTGTTAGAACCGCCGGCGTGCGCTCGCAAAGTCCCGCGGCCATTCCAAGCCGCGCGGGGCGGTGCTGTAAGTACCCGCTCCAGGTGCTCTTCAACCCCGCAACTCGGGCGGGAGAAGTCGCCGTTGCGGAAGCCCCGAAAAGCGGTCACCCAGCAGGGACCCGCGGGCTCCCGGTGCCGCAGTCCGCCAAACCCGCAGTTGCAGCCTCCGAATCTCCGGGGGTCGGGTGGCAGCAGCGCTCAACCACAGCTCCACCCGCTCCGGACTCAGCCAGCCCCGTGATGGTGAGTAGTCGGCAGCTCCGCAGCTGGAACCCCAGGTCGTTCCTGTTGGAGGCCGCTCCACGTTGCAGCCCCAACGACAACGGAGACCCGACAAAGAAAAGGTCGGGTCTCCCGTGCAGGGGAAAGATTTTAAAGTTACCCCCTCCCCCCCCACCCCCCCACACACATACCCCAACAAAAAAAAAATTACAAAAACTACATAAAAACGAGACAAAAAATAATAAAACACAGACGGACTGCAGAGGCCGCTGCTGACGAGAGTCGCGCCGCCCACCCTCTGCAGTTTGCATATCGGGCCAATAGATCTGTGGATGATGCAGTCAACCTGGGCCTGCACTTCATCCGACAGCACCTAGACCGCCAGGGGACCTATGCGAGGATCCTGTTTGTTGATTTTAGCTCTGCATTCAACACCATTGTGCCAGAGCTACTACACTCCAAACTTTCCGAGTTGACTGTGCCTGAACCCCTCTGTTGGTGGATCATCAGCTTCCTGACAGACAGGAAGCAGCATGTAAGGCTAGGAAAGCACATCTCGGACCCGCAAAAGTTCAGTATAGGAGCACCGCAAGGCTGCGTACTCTCTCCTCTCCTCTACTCTCTCTACACCAACGACTGCACCTCCACAGACATCTCTGTCAAGCTTCTCAAGTTTGCGGATGACACAACCCTGATTGGACTGATCCAGGATGGGGAAGAATCTGCCTACTGACAGGAAGTGTCATGGCTGACGTCCTGGTGCCATCGCAACAGCCTAGAGCTCAATGCTCTTAAGACAGTGGAATTGATTGTAGACTTTAGGAGAGCTCCCCCTCCCCTCACCCCACTCACCATCAACAACACCACAGTCACATCTGTGGAGTATTTTAAGTTCCTGGGAACCATCATCTCCAAGGACCTTAAGTGGGGGCTACCATCGACTCCACAGTCAAAAAGGCACAACAGAGAATGTACCTCCTACGGCAGCTGAGAAAGCACAATCTGCCACAGGCAATGATGGTCCAATTCTACACGGCCATCATAGAGTCTGTTCTCACCTTCTCCATCATGGTCTGGTTTGGCTCAGCCACCAAGCACGGCACCTGGAGGCTGCAGCGAATGGTCCGATCAGCAGAGAAGGTTATTGGCTGCAACCTTCTCTCCATTGATGAACTGTACACTGCAAGGGCCAGGAAGCGAGCGGGCAAGATCATCTCTGACCCCTCTCACCCTGGCCACAAACTCTTTGAATCACTTCCCTCTGGAAGGCGACTCCGGACAGTCAAAGCTGCCACGGCCAGACATAAAAACAGTTTTTATCCACGAGTAGTTGCTCTACTCAACACCCAAAAATCTGTAGCCTCCCTTTGATCTGGTATTTTGTTGGTTTACATGCTTGATCAATGGTGATTTATCATTAATGTTATGTTATTATTAATGTTTAGTGTTTTCTGAGTCATTCGTAACTGTCACTGTATGTCATGTTGTTACCCGTGGGCGGAGCACCAAGGCAAATTCCTTGTACGTGAATACATGGCAAATAAACTTACTTACTTACTTAAATCTGACGTTCTGTCTGACCGGTTTCCTCCATGGCAAGAAAAGCCCTAATTCCCGTGCAAACGGTCCAAAGAGGAATATATAGCTATCTGAGTAGAGGTACTGAAATTACAAAAAAGGATATGATTGAGGAGATTGTCCATGAACAAGATGAAACATTTCCAATATCTTCACAAGGAAGATGGAGTATTCTGAATCATTCTTGATTTGGCTAGTCTGAACATGGGCTTGGAATATAACCATTTTAGAATGGGTTTTCATTCAGCAAAACTGCTGATTATTGAGGATTGCTTTATGGCCTCAATCGTTCTCAAAGATGCATTATTTCCGGTGCCAATTCATGAGAGTCACAGGAAATAGTTGACTCGCTCATCGTAGGAAAGATGATATTTGAAACAGAGGCAGCTGTTTTAGCAACCTAGACACTCCTAGAAGATCTAGGATATGTTATTCATCCAGGAAAGCCCAGGCTTGAGCCGACAAAAACTATTGCATATCTAAGCTTTGTCATAAACTCTTCAGATAGGTCTGTGACCCTACCTACAGATAAGAAACAGAATTTTGGAGATGCATGCACAGGCTTACTTAAGAATGAGAAGTCTACTACAGGCTGCGAGGGTAATAGGCAAGCTGGTAGCTGCCTTCCCAGCTATGGGGCCATGCATTATAGAAGCCTGGATCATGAGAAGGTTCTTGCCCTAAAATTGAATATGGGACATTTGGATAGATGTATGAGGCCGATGATAGAGTCGATATCCGAATTCCAGTGGGGGATTGAGCACACACGAGGGCACAGTGTTCATTGTATCTAGTAAGCCCGCAGTAAGACTACAAAGTGTAACTGACACCTATACTAGTTGTGGTGGTAGGTGGAATGAGGATGAGTGGAGACATGGCCATAAAATAATGCATCAACTATTTGGAAATGCTAGCAGCATTCCAGGGATTGAGAAGATATTGTGGGAATGACCATGATATGCAAATTAGGCTACATCGGGACAATACAACAGCAGCAGCGTATGTTAACCATATGGGTAGCTGTAAGTCTCAAACATGTGATGCACTAGCAAAGTCCATTTGGGCGCGGTATATAAGAGGAAAATATGGGTGTCAGCTGTACAACTGCCATGCAGGTACAAAATTGAAGCAGACATCAGGTCAAGAAATTCCTCATTCTACCTTATCGGAAGATGCCTCCATAAGATAATTCAAGACGAGGCAACAGAAATTATAGTAGTGCCTACTCAACCATGGTTTCCATTGTAATTAGGTCTGCTGAAAGAAGCTCCTATATTTTCTCATAGACACGAATAGTGGTTAGTTCAACCTATCACTCGTGCACCGCATCCACTGCATGATCGTATTGATTTATTAGTTTGCAGGGTTTAAAGAGATCCTTCAAGCTTATAGGACTATCCAGCAGGACAGTTGACGTGATCACTGCAGCTTGGCGAGATGGCACAAAAAAGCAGTATGCTACCTACTTAAAATAGGGGAGAAGTTTTGTGAAGAGATACATGTGAGCTACTTTAAAGCAGAAGTAGCAGAGGTTTGGGGGTTTCTTTCAGTTTGGTTTTATGAGAAGCAACTAAGTTATAGCGCGATTATCGTTGCTCGCAGTGCCTTATCATCATATCTAGTGCTTGGAGTGGGGCAACAAACGATTGGCTCGCACCCACTGGTGACAATGTTTATGGAAAGAAGCCTAGATACAAAGTAGTGTGGAATGTGTAATCAGTATAATATTTTTTACGCAAATTGGCACCAGCTGCATCCCTGACATTGGAGCAGCTACTCATAAGTTAGTCATGCTTATGACACTTATTTCAGCACGAAGACCTCAGTCTTTATGCAATCTCCATCTGGATAACTCGGTCATATATGACAAGAGGGGAGCATTTTATGTGAATGAACTCATAAAGCAGAGCAGGCACGGATGGCTACATGTTGGAGCTGGCAGCATACCCACCAGATCGGAGATTGTGGCTGTTTATTATGGTGAGGTTAGTAAGAACCTACGAGATGATGGAACGTTTTCTTCATAGTTATAAAAAAAAGTCTCACAAGAGCGTGTCGGTGCAGACTATTTCATGATGGATAGAGTGTACGCTGTTGAAAGCGGGAGTGAATACAGATAATTTCAAGTCACACTACCAGGGCTGCTGGCACGTCGGCAGCCAATAGAATAGATGTTCCTCTTGATCACACTCTTGCAACAGCAGGATGGTGAGATGAACGCACTTTCGGAAGTGATATAATAAACCTCTTAACAGGTCAGGACGATTGCAGATAGAATTCTGGACCATGTTACATGAGCTGTTTGTCTGTAACTCCAAGGCTAATGGGACTGTGGTCCAGTTAAGGGCGATGTACATGTATGTAAAGTTAGCATCATGTGTTAATGGCCTGTGTCTTTTTATGGTTTATCTGTGTAGTGTGTTCACATACAGATTGGTTTACTGCATGAAACCACAGAGCTTCAAAGGCGTCACGTAGTCTCGTCACGAGACTTCAAAATAAAATAGAAAGATTAACCAAGAACTTACCGTTTGAAGTTTGATCTTTATTTTATGAGAATTAGGAGTGAGAAACTACGTGCCCTCCACTCCCAACCCTGAATCTCATAAATTTCATTTGGTAAGTCAATTAATCTTTCTATAGCTTGATTCCGGTTCAAGTGCACTGTGGTTTCATGCAGTGGTGCTGAAGATTGATGCGCATGCGGGCTGACGGGTTCTTCACGTAGTCTCTCACTCCAACTTCTCATAAAATAAAGATCAAACTTCAAACGGTAAGCTCTAGTTTAATCATTCTATTTTACAATGTTGCTCTTTGTGGAAGGAAACTTTATCCAATTACTTAGTGGGCGTGATTTTCTGATCTTTCATGCAATCTGTTGGAAGATACTGCACAGCATTCAGAGATATTTCTGTCAAGTACCGCCATTGGGGAAGATTTCCCAACAGAAGTATGGAGCCAGACAAAACCCCTACAGATTTTGAATACAGCTAATTTTTAAGTTGGCACAAGAACAAAGACAGTTGTTTACTGCCTAGGTGGAAGAGGATGAAATATTTGTGTGACAAAGTGTCCGAGTAATGCAAACACTATATTAAAATGACTGCAAATGTTCAGATATCAAAGTGGAGGCTATTTAATTATAAATCAAAATAGATAATTTTAAACCAGAAACTTTACATCTAGGATATCTTGTGTAATTGTAATGTTCCCTGACTTCGAAGTGATATTATTACACTGGAGTAGGTTCAGATAAAATCAAGAAAGAGATTCTGGGACTTTGAACTTTTCAGTTATAAATATTAGCTAATGTAATTGATCGAAATATGGAACATGAAGTTACCTAACTTCAAGGAAAGCTGGAAATTACAAAAAATATAGTATCTCAATAACTTTTCCTAATGTAGCAGCACTAACCCAGCAAACATGAGCACACGTATTGCAATGCAACGCTAGCTTATTTGAACACTTTTGGACATTCCAGTTGCTTCGACTATGATATGCTGGGATGCTTAAAGATCAAGGCTTGGATATGTGGCTTCAGTCAAGGCCATGAATTCACTTAAAGCAGCCCAGCTGCATATTACAGAAAAGATGTGAAGATAAAATCACTGTTTAGTAAAAAAAAAGCCTGAGGGACCTTAGAATGAAAGATAGCTCTGATGGAGTGAAACTACTAAATGCGGCACAAAGAGCTCTGAGCGTCCTAGCAAATGAAACACTAAACATTAGCATACAGCAATAAACTCTAAAAGCAAATGCAATATTGTTCTTTGTTTCAAAGGGTATAGAACTTGAAAAGAAAGATGGTTTGAAATTGTGTCGTACGTTTTTTTCTTTGCAACTAATGAATGATATACTTACAATGGAGATAGTGATGAGAAGGTTAACCAATTTGAATCTGGAATGAAAGGGTTGGCATATGAAGAAGAGTTGAATAAGTTGGGTGCACACTTACTGCAGTTTACAACAATGCTTTGCCTGACGGTTTATCATGAAAAGTTTCCAAATAAGTCGTCACCAATTAATGACAGAGCTGTTGTTCTATCAGAATTGTGAGTCTATGGAATTTTCTGTGACAGAGTGCCGTGCAGACAGAATCATTGAACATATTTAAGGAGGAAATTGACAGACATTAGAAATAGAAGGGAGCGAAACAAAGGTCAGATCAGGTGTGATTTTATGGCGGTACAGGTGTGGTGCAGAGGTGGGATGGTTTGTGGATGGTGATATGCAATTGGCCTACCCTTGGCTTCTATTTCTTATGTTCTTATGGTAATAACTATTTCTGGCTCATTTGACGCCCTGGAAATTCAGTTAAGTGCTTCCTGGTGTGTGTTTCTGTTAGCATCTGATATATTTACAAAATACATCAAGTGATATCGCTAGCTGTGCAATACTAATTCCGAAGGGTAACTTATTCCACATGCTCTAGTCAATTACCATCATTGATCAGTCCCGGTTTAATAGAGAGTTTTGGGATCTCACTACAATATGTCCAATATTTAAATTTTGATCTTCTATGTGTCTCCCTATCAGTAAATCAACCCACAGCTGTCTCACCACATCACTCCACCATCTCCCATTAACCTTGAGCTGTGTGAATCCTGATCAGCTGACACTCTAGTATTCCCAACCATGAATCCTTCAAGGCCCTAATCTCAATGACCACCAATCCCTGCCTGGTGAATCCTCACACCAACCCCCCCCCCCCCCCCCTCTTCCCCATCTCCTCGCCCCCATCCTGATCACAAACCAAGCCCAGTGTTGGTGTGTAATGACTCAGCACCTATAATCCACCAACACCCTACTCTCATCCTACTCCCAGCACTCATTCTTATCTTTGGTTTGATCCAACTGCCCATTAAGTCAATTTTTGCCTTCACCTAGAACGCAATCAAATCTCCGACTGGTACATCCCTCTCCCTCATAACCCAGAATCCAGCCTCTGTCCCAAAGTAGACATGGTTTAGATTAGTTTATTAATATCACGGGCACCGAGCTACAGTGAAAGGCTTTTGTTTGCGAGCTATCCAATCAAAGAAAAGATTATGCATAAATACAAACAAGCCGGCCACAATGCAAAGATAAAGGATAAAGATACAACATTTAGTGCAAAGATATTACATTGAAGCCCAATGAAGTCAGATTAAAGATAGTTCAAATGTCACCAATGAGATAGATGGGAGGTCAGGTCCACACTAGCTGATGAGAGGACCATTCAGTTGCCTGATCACAGCTGGGGAGAAACTGTTCCTGAATCTAGGGGTATGCATTTTCAAACTACTGTACTTTCTGCCTGATGGGAGAGGGGAGAAGAGGAAATGACCGGGATGAGACTGGTCCTTGATAGGGAAGTGCCTTGCAGCGAAGTGTAAATGGAGTTAATGGAAGGGAGGTTGGTTTGTGTGATGGTCTGGGCTACGTCCACAACTCTCTGCAATTTCTTGCTGTCATAAATGGAGCTATTCCTAAACCAGGCTGCGATGCATACCGAAAAAATGCTTTCTACAATGCGTCAGTAGAAGTTGGTGAAGGTTGTTGGGGAGATATGAAACACCTCAAGCCTTCTGAGGAAGTAGATGCATTGGTGTGCTTTCTTGGCCCTCTCCTTGATGTGGCTATTTCTGGACAAATTATTGGTGTCATTTATTCCTAGGAACTTGAAGTTAACAACCATCTCTACTTCGGCATCATCAATGTATTCCAGGGTATATGTACCGCTTCGCTTCCTGCTGTCAATCACTATCTCCTTTGTCTTGCTGATATTGAGGGAGATTGATGTCTTGGCACCATGGTACAAGGTTTCCAATCTCCTTCCTGTATTCGTCCTGTCATTATTCCATTTCCGGCCCACCGCGGTGGTGTCATCTACAAACTTGTACATTGAGTGAGATTGGGCCAGTTGCTTTCTGTGAGTTGACCCTCAGTAAGGCCAATCTTACTTCTGCAAAAGTAACCGTGGGAACAGGTGCACTCAAGTCTGTCGGGACATTCATGTACAATAAACAATAAATGCTCCAGGGTTTCAGATGTGGTAGAAGTTTGCATGGAGGACACCTATAATGATGAACCACAATTTCTAAACTGAATGGTTTAAAGTTTTTGGGTCGAATTATTTATTGTCATTTAAATGCAGAGATTATTTTGTTCCCCAGATTATGGACATCACCAAAAGAAACAACAGCACTGGAGCAGAACATAAAACTATATCTTACCCAGTCCATTTTCCAGAGCAAAACCACTCCTGTGGAATATTTTTGAGCCCCAAATGTAAAGCATTTTGATTTAGAACAAAGCAGATACTTTTAAAATCAGGCACAAATGATCAAGGACTCTTTGAAATATTGCAATTCTAGTTTGGTACTTGGCATGAATGTGAAGTAGTTAGTGTTAAAAAAAAAAAGAGTAGATTGTAATGATAGATTGTTATTCCAAATATTTGCCTGATTATCTTTGAGGTTTAGGACAAAGTTCACCAAGTTTCTATTTTTGGAGATTTACATGTTCATACTCACAGCCCACATTTAAGGAAGCAAGGGTCAATTAGAGAATAAATTGGACAAGGTTCAGGCAAGGAGCAGGCTAAATAGGCATGAAGTATTTTATTTTTCTGGTTGTGGTTATCATTTGCTTTTAAATCAGTATTGATGCAAAGTAAATCGTATTGAAAATGGCAGCACTCCATCTATTGACAGACTGATGGAACAAGCTGCAAAGAGATTGTCTGCCAGAGTTGCAAGTGTTGTTAATGACAGATGGTTCACCACAGGACTGAACAAAGTACCAATTATGCCAGCGCTTCCAGGAGCACTTTATAAATTCAGTCCACTTTGCATAATCTCCATACCCCACTGACCAAACACATAACAGTGTAATACAATGCTGGCCATATTTTTCATGTGAAGATAAATGAGTGCAGTTAATTGTCAGTTTTATTTTATGCATTCAGTTTTTAAAATATAGACTCCACTGGCAAGGCCAGCATTTCTTCCCCAGACCCTGGTGGTCTTCTTAAGCAGATGGTGAACTTTCTAGGATTTAGACTAATGCCAATGAAAGAATAAGTGTATTTTCTCTCAGAGTGAGGCCACACGCAAATTGGAGGAACAGCACCTAATATTTTGCATCAGGAGCTTACAAACCAATAGACAATAGAGAATAGGTGCAGGAGTAGGCCAATTGACCCTTCGAGCCAGCACCGCCATTCAATGTGATCATGGCTGATCATCCACAATCAGTACCCCGTTCCTGCCTTCTCCCTATATCCCCTGACTCCGCTATTTTTAAGAGCCCTATCTAGCTCTCTCTTGAGAGCATCCAGAGAACCTGCCTCCACCGCCCTATGAGGCAGAGAATCCACAGACTCACCACTTTCTGTGAGAAAAAGTAATTCCTCATCTCCGTTCTAAATGGCTTACTCCTTATTCTTAAACTGTGGCCCCTGGTTCTAGACTCCCCCAACATCGGGAACATGTTTCCTGCCTCTAGTGTGTCCAAGCCCTTAACAATCTTATATGTTTCAATGAGAGGCCCTCTCATCCTTCTAAACTCCATATGTTTCAATGAGATCCCTTTCTCATCCTTCTAAACCAGTGGTATGTAGAGAAACCAGTGGTCTCTCTAACTTCAAGTAACCTTTGCATTCCCTCTCTCTCCATCCCTTCCCCACCCAATTCATCCTGCTAGCGTTATTGTTCATATCCCCTCATTATCACCTCCTCCACAACCAACAACGGACCATTGTGGGCTCTTCAATCATCGGTGCCAGCTCTGATCTGTTCTGTACCTTTCCATAACTCTAGTTTCCCTCTCCCCTGTCTGAAGAAGGGTCTCAACCCCAAAACATCACCTATTCCTTTTCTCCAGAAATGCTGCCTGACCCGTTGAGTCACTTTTGCATTTTGTGTCTATCTCCAGTGTATTTCCAAGTCAGGATTGAGTGCAAATTGGAGAGGTGCAATTCCATACATCTATTTTTTCCTTCTTGGTCATTGAGATTGTACATTTAGGAGCTGTTGTTGAAGAAGGCGAGGTAGAAAATAGCAATGCTAAATTTGTAAATGTAAAATTCAAGATTAAAATTCAATTAACTTTTTTAATTGCTTTTTGTACCACCATGCTAACATGTTTTGTGGATCAGAATCCTCAGATTCCATTCCACTACTTTTATTGTCTTACTTATTTTAAATATTAATGTCTGTCTTTCCACAATAGATAACCTCACATTTTGCCACATTAGGCTTCATCTGCCAACATCTTTCTTAAGGGCCTGTCCCACCAGAATGCGGCCTAACGTGGTCACTTGAGCCGTACGGCCTCGCGGGGCCGGTCCCACTTCGATCGCCAGAGCCGTATGGAGTTGTGTGGGGCTGGTCTGGACATCGCGCGGGGCTCCTAACAACTGACACTCTCCAAAAATCCCGCACGGCAATGGCCTGTCGGCCCGCAGCCGCATTGAGGCCGTACGCAGCCGCATTGAGGCCGTACGCAGCGTCTGGACGCCGAACGCAGCATCTTGACGGCGTATGCCTAGCACGTGGCGTTGCGCGATGACGTCACCGCCCGGCGTGCTGTTGCGTGATAACATAACCGCCCGCCGCCGTACAACGTCCAAATTCAGTCGGCCCGCCTCCTGCCCAGCTGATTGGTGAGTATGATGTCGGGACCAGCCCTGCACAACTCCAGACGGCTCCGCGGTTGGAAGTTGGACAGGCCCCGCGAGGCCGTACGCCTCAAGCCACCACGTTTGGTTGCGCTCGCCGCATGCAGTCGCCTGCTGGTGGGACAGGCCCTTTAACATATATCTCTCTTAACATATATTCATTTGTTGGCTCTTTGTGTCCCTTCCAATCACATTAACACATCTATCTTTGTATCAATAGCAGATTTGGCTGCTGCCTGGTGCTGATCCTTGGAGCATCCACTTGTTATAAGTTATTCAAAGTGATTATATAGAATGGCTGCCATTTCTCTGTCTCCCATTATTACTTCTCATTCCATATAAAAACAATATTTACTTTTGCTGTTCTCTTTCCTTTTATATTCCTGTGGAAGCGCTTACTGTTCGAAACCCTTCTTCAGATTAAGAGATTCCCTCCCCTCCTGACTCTCAGTCTGAAGAAGAGTTTCGACACAAAAGGTCACCTATTCCTTTTTTCCAGAGATGCTGCCTGACCCGCTGAGTTACTCCAGCATTTTGTGTCTATCTTCAGTGTAAACTAGTATCTGCAGTTCCTTCCTTCACCTTGAGGATATTGGTCTTGTTCATGCTGATGTGCAACTCATCTGGATTATGGAGGTTCCACCTCCCACAGAAATAGTGCACTTCCTCAGTATTGTACAGCCCTCCCTTCTACATAATCTCTTCAACTACCAATTCATCTCCTCTATCTTAATATGTTTGTATTCACTTGCATATGACTCTGGTAGTAAATAGGAAACCAGACCTTTGAGATTGTGCTTTTTAACTTCTTTACTGTCTCACTAAACTCTGCCTGCAGGACTTCATCCCTCTTTCTACCTTTTTTGTTAGTAGGACCACGGCTTCTACCTTTTCATTCTCCCTCTTCAGAATTCTCTGCAGCTGTGAATACAGTGCGAAGAAAGACCTGGAAAGTGTGGGGAAAAAACAGAAAGAGTGGTGCCAATAGTTTAAAATTGTGTTTTGAAACTCTTACTGCTGTTTTTCCACACTTTTTAGGTCTCTCTTCGCACTGTGTATAAACCTCTGGGGGCTTTGCTCCCTCGCCTTTTAAAATGTTGTTTCCTCGGCTCCCTTCTTTAACCACCCAGGATCTCCACCATTTTCTTTTAAACTTCCAGGGCCCCTATTCCTTTTTCGTGAAACTCTCGTGTTCTCTGTTCTTATTCCTTTTAAACTCCCAGTGTCTGTTCAAGCTGGGGGGGGGGGGGGGGGGGGGGGGGGTTTAACTCCTGACTGATATTAGTAGCTAATGCCCATATCTTCAGATATTTGCAACATAGTCTTCCTAAAGCACAGGATCTCATCAGATGCAACTGAAATCACTCCAGTTTGCAACTGCCAGGAACAAATGTAATAATGATATATGTATCTGGCAACACTATCCACAGAGTCAAACACTAAAATAACTTGAGTGACAAACTGAAGAGAATGTGGCCTGAGAAATAAGATTTCAACTCCTTTCCCTCTCCAACCTTCATCACCAGTTTGATTTATGTTTCTTCCATGACCCATTGTATTCACAAGACCCTAAACTAGTTGGAAATTAGAAAAAAAATTGGCACAATCATTTATTCCCTCTTATTAGATCTGGAGATCTTGAAATCAGTTAACTACAGTTCTTTGACCTCCCGCCTGTTCTCATTTTTCACTTGGGGAGTCCTGTATTAATATATCTAAATGAATAAAAATAACTTTCCATTCTGCATCATCATCCAAAGGTATACTACTTCTCTGGTCTACCTGCTAAGGATCTACCATGTGTCAAATAAGTTCAATCACTTTGATACTATGCTTAGAAATTTGACTAATTAATGCCTTTATTTTTATTATAATTTACACATGAAAGTTATGATGTAGACATTAGGTTAACTAGCAATCATATATCTGACACAATGTCACGATCAGATCAAAGAAAACATGAGTTACAACAAAATCATTGGCTTGAATGTTCTGTGTTATACATTTAAAATATTTGTGAATGGACTACATTTTGAAAATAGAAAATAAACTAGTCGCAGGTAGTCCCTGGGTTACAACAGAATTCTGTTCCTGAGATCTGTTGTAACCCAGATTTTCCATAAATCGAAAATGAACAATAAGTGTGTGAGAGAACATCACTTGAATAGTTGAGCGAAGAGCGGCCACCAGCAGGCATCACCGGCTCAGTGTATGAGTGAGTGAGTACTCAGTGCTCTAAGTTCTGCTTGCATCAACAAAGATGTCCGTACAGGTGTCCACAAGTCGGGCACTCATAACCTGAGAAGAGCATATATGCACATCATATGAAGATACTGCAATGTCTTCAGGCCGATCACTTCTCACCCTGCAGTGGCTTGGGGGCCATTTACCACACAAATGATGATTGGGCAACTATTGTCACAGACTTATTTGAGGCAGAATATTGCACCCGACTCCACTATTCCCATATATTCTGCTTTTGGTTTGATATTCCTTATGTATAAACAGCACAGGGGATATTAAATACAAGGAGGCAAACTGTATTATCAAGTTGATTGAATTTCTATTCTCAGAGGTCCATTAAATTATAACATTATTATGTCCACTTTGGGCCCATGGAAATGAAAGATCAGTCCAAATGAGGAGAATGTTACAATAATTAATTCAGCTTCAAATATATCTCAACGTGGAACCTTATGACAAAATCTCCTTAGATCTATAATAAATTGAAAAAGTGAGGCAAAACAATAATTACAGAACAAAAACAATCTGCCTGAGTAACTCAATGTGTCAAACAGTATCTATGGAGGCAGTGGACAGACAACATTTTGGGTTGGGACCATTCTTCAGATAATCATTTTTGTTCAAGACTCCTGCATCTGCAGTCTCTTGTGCCTCCATAGTAATTCCAACACTGTCCAAATAATTGCACAAACATTAGAAATAACATAAATCAATATTTTCTTCCATGTACCTAGAAAACATAATGGACAGGACAAATTAGATGTTGCAATGGTGCTACTAAAGACTTGTCTTTCCAGAAGGATCAGATTAAATGGGTCAAAGAACCTTCTTTATGTATCTAAAACCAAGATTTGAACCTAAACATATGCAATAAATATTAGTATATTATTGCACCATTGTCATATTTCTGATTATTATTGATTGTAAAGTGCCTCCATAAAGTTTGCTCACTAGCAATCAATTTATTATCAATAACTGCATGGAGTTGCCATCACAGTGTCAAGTGAAAATGTTTATTTTTCAGTTTGAAACTTTGAAAAATGTCAATGCTTACAGTAAAGGAAAGCCACTGGAAAACCAATCTATCATTTGCAGTACACTACTAGTGACACAGGGGAACCATAGAGAATATTTTCATAATCATCTATTCTCCTCACCATTTTCCTCATTATTTTCCTCACCTATTTTTATTACCAGCTACAACTGAACACATCTACGGCAAACCTAGGCACTAATCAGCAATTCCAAGAGCGTGTTTAATTGTTAGGTTCCTTCAAGGTACAAGATATTATTACTGCAATCATATTAACATTTGGATACCACTATGGATCTTCATACTTATTATTCCATAAATTGAAAGTAACTCATGTAATAAAACATTGTATTTGTTGCCAAGAATACATGTAAAATAAACTTGACATTTTAACTGCTACTTCTACATGTTTGCATATTCATTACCACCTAACAAACATTATTTGTTGTAAGTAATGCAGTTTTATGCACAAGTCTGTAATAACCACTACTGTCATCAGAGAGCCCATGCTGCTGCCTTTAACTGAATATCTTGCCTAATATCTGTGCTATTTGTTAAATTGCAAATTTCTTGTTCATCAACCATCAAGTCCTCACACTAGTGGGCACTTATTGCTGACACATCTCCGCATTATGTTTTGAGCATACTGCACAACTGGTGTGCCTTTGCATCTTAATTACTCAACTCTGTTACTTTATAGTCATTTACAGCTGGGCAATAAATGTTATGGCATCATCATGGGTGTAATGAGTGGGTGAGATGAGAAAAACATTTTTCACACAGAGTGCGTGTGAATCTCTGGAATTCTCTGCCACAGAAGGTAGTTGAGGCCAGTTCATTGGCTATATTTAAGCGGGAGTTAGATGTGGCCCTTGTGGCTAAAGGGATCAGGGGGTATGGAGAGAAGGCAGGTACAGGATACCGAGTTGGATGATCAGCCATGATCATATTGAATGGCAGTGCAGGCTCGAAGGGCCGAATGGCCGAATGGCCTACTCCTGCACCTATTTTCTATGTTTCTATGTTTCTATGTAATTAAAACGAAAAATACCCAGCAGGTCAAGCAGTAGGAAAACCAAGCTTTCAGTAACAAAATCATAGTTTTAACAAAAAAAAACTATTTCATGCTGTTTTACAAATTGTTCATAAATAACATAGAAGATATTTTCATTCCCTTTTGCCAAAATACATAAATACATAATTCATTGAATATGAATACCCAAACTAATAATGGCTCAACACAACTCAATTGCTTGAAATGTTAAAAGTAATAAGTTTTATTTTGATTTATCTTTCTAGTTACCATTGTTAATTCAGGATGCTAAGAACATACATGAAAACCAAATAAGAGAACAAAATAATTGAATCACAGACATCTCATCAGCACTTCGAGGAGATGAACCTCTGCTGGAACGAGATCAAGAAGAAATCTCAAAATATCAGGTAAAATTCATTTATATTAAAACTGCTTAAAATGTTAGGCCTTTTTGCCTGATGAGGAATAGTTTGCTCCTAGGTGGCACAGTGGCACTGAACTGCAGGAGACAAATTAGCATCCCCCTCACCCTCTCCCTCTCTACCCCTCCCTCTCTACCCCCTCCCTCCCCCTCTCCCTCTCCCTCTCCCCCTCGAGCCGTGCCTGCGCAGTTGTGGGCTATGTGTGAGTGGATAGGGCGGGGGATGGGGGATGGGTGAAAAGGAGCGAATGAAAGCGTTACTTGAAATTAAAGAAATCAACGTTCAAATCCTTGGTTGTAAGCTGCCCAAATGTCACTTATCCACGTATTCCAGAGATGCTGTCTGACCCACTGAGTTGCAACACCTTGTGTCCTTTTTGATAAACCAGCATCTGCAGTTCCTTCTGTCTCTCTCTTAATTAAATATGAATTAATATTAATATTAAGATCGCATAAATAGAATTACAATGATCAAAGCATTTATTGACTATTTAATTGATAAATGTTATCAATGATACCTAAATGAACTTAATATTCATCTAAAATACCTTGGGAACTTTTGCCTCTTGCTGAGAAAGAAGATTGTGTCTCAGTTTTAAGACGGCACCATCAACAATACAGCTCTTTCTTGGCACTAACGGTCTAGCAGAAGAGCGGAACTCGCTATCAAAACATGGAGGGGACGGGGGACACAATTTATTGGCGGCCACGCGCGCATGCGCACACTCACACACACACGCGAGGCTTCGGAGGCTCAATCCAGCGCTAAAAGCGGAGAGTTTAAAATCGGGATCACAATAACTTGGCGGGGATGTCCCCCACCTCTCAAAACATGGGGGGGGGGGGGGCGAGTTGCTTCCCCTGAGTAACCCGCATTAATATCCAAAGCATGGGGAATTCCTGCGAAACCTACATTTTTCTGCTATGCCTGATGGTCACCCATTCCCTTTCTGCCTCTGCAGTCATCATCCGTGCTGTGATCAACTACTGAACCTGCTGCCATGTACATCTCAGTATTGCTCATGTTCCCCAGGAAATCCATCTGCAGCTCCAGCTCAGCATGGAGTCACAGAGTCATACAGCATGAAAACAGGTCTTTTGGTCCAACTCAACCAGGCCAACCAAGTTGCATAACTGGCCTGGTCCCACTTGCCTGCACCTGCAAACCTGCAAATCCCTCCAAACATATCCTATTCATGTCCCTGTCCAAGTGTTTTATTAAATGTCATAGTTGTACATATCCCTACTACTTCCTCTGGCATATGTGCACCACCCTCTGTGTGAAAAACCTAATTCTCAGATCTGTTTTAAATCTTTCCCCACTCACCTTTGACCTATTGCCTCTAGTTTTAGACTTCCATACCCTGGAAAGAAGACTGTGGCCATTCACCTTATCTATGCCTCCTCATGAATTTATATACCTCTATAAGGCCATTCCCCAACCTCCTGCACCAAAAGGATAAAAGACCCAGTCTGCCCAACTGCTCCTGATAGCTCAAATCCTGCAGACCCGATAACATTCTCGTAAATTGTTTTTACATCCTTTCCAGTTTAGTGATATCCTTTCTCTAACAGGGGACCAGACCTGGATACAGTAATGTGGTTAGCCAGTTGTTACCTCCAAATCTCAGGACCAATTCTTTATTTTAGTTTCAGTTCAGGAAATACTCATCTGGTCTTACTTACCATTAGTTGCCTCCGCACCATCTGATCGTAACAGCTCTGATGCTGGTCTCCATGAGATGGTAAGCTTGTTTTATACCTGTCACAGCCTCCAGTGCCATGACATGTAGATCCATCTCCCCCGCTCTGCTCCCTGCTGCCACTGACTGTATGCTTCACAGCCACTCTGCGCACGAGGTAGATAGGTCTTTTATAGGTCTCTCTCTCTCTCTCTCTCTCTCTCTTCCTCCCACTTTCTCTTGCTCTCTTCTCTCTCCCAATTCTCTGTCACTCTCTCATACTCTTTCTCTGGGTACCGTAAATTACCCACTGGTTGAGGATAATAACCAAAAAAGGGAAGTTGTTGGGCTTGTGTGAGGGAAATAAGTTGCAGGGTACAGGAAATGGAGTGGGTGAATGGGACGAAAGGGATTGCTCCCCTGAGACCCAGCATCACATTGATAGGCGAAACAATCTCCTCTGTGTATTATAACTACTGTACATCCTCCACTGCGTGTTGGTGTTGGTGTAGAATGCACTAAAGCCATCTGCCACAAACCAGAAATGACAACATCCCATGTTTTAGAGGATGCCGTTCTGAGAGTTGAACTAAATCATGTCCATCAGGAGATTTCTTTGCTATGCCTGTGCTGCAGCTGCACAGGGTTTGCTTAATGTGTATTTCAGATGATGAAAAAAGTAAGTGTTCTTTTCCTCCCACAGCAGTTTTCTTTATCTCGACGGATGCAAAGTTCACCTAAGGAAATTGAAATCTGTTTCTCGGAGATTTGTTGAGTAAAAATAAAATCTTAGCCAGAAAATGTTATAAACAAATTCCAGGTAATTGTACAGTCTTGAGTGAAGTCTAAGTATTTGAAAGCATCAATATAAATCAATTTAAATCACAAACCATTGCATTCAGCTGCCAGATAGTCAGAGCGTGGAGGTGTGAGTTGAGCTTAGCAGCTCAGCAATAAAAGCAGGATTTAGATTCCATTTACAAAAATATTTCTTTAAATAAAATATGTATAGAAGGGAGTGAATCATAAGTTCTGTTCCGAGTGAATGGTATCTTTGACATTTCCATTTTTTGCATGTCTAATTTAGTTCAGCACCTTGGAATTTTAATCAGAACAAACAAACAACAAAAATATCCCTGTCTTCCTGATGCAAAAAGAAAATGTTTAATTCAGGCAGCAACTAAATACTACCTATCTTGGCAAAGCCAAGTATGGTTTGATCATTGTTGCAGAATTTGTACTGTCCACCCACCCCCTTTAGCAAGTGTCAGACAAAACAGAAAAGTCCTGGTTTAATTCCCTATGAATACAGTATCAGATAATCACAGAGGGAACCAAATGACAGCACAATTGACCTCAGTGCCTCCTATTTGAGATTGAAAAATGCTGTTATTAACTTCACCTTTTGAAGTTAATCCCTGTGCGTCATATATGGGGAGCCCAAGAGAATGCAACAACACATTTGATCATCATGCACAATGTAGTTGAGCAGCCTGCAGCCAGCCTCAGAAATAACTGAGGGCTTTTCAATAGAGAGAGAAATACTGGAAGCCCACCGTAACCTTCAGAAATTTAGCCAATTGAAGATTCAGAGTAACCCCCCCCCCATCGCCTATGCCCACTTGCTACACATTGTCCTGCCATTCTTCTCTCCCAGCTTTCTCTCCCCTCCCACCCACCACAATCCCTTGAAGAAGGCTCCCAAACGGAAACACAACGACAGACGACCTTTGTGCTGGACATGGGGGGCTGGCCGGAGGCTGTGTTGATTAACGGGTTAAAGCCGGCACATCTGGACATTGACCAACCGGTGCTGGTTGCCCAACCTCGACCTCGAGGGCGCCCCCATTCACGGCTCCCTCCGCCTGTCACTCCACCTTGTCTTCCACCTGTCCCTCCACCTGTCCCTCCGCCTGTGCCTCCGCCAGCCCCACGATCAGCTAACTTCCGCACGGGGGCCGGCCGGGTTGTGCGCCCGCCGGTGCGTTTCGTGCCTCCGGTTCTGGGGGGAGGGGGGTCCTCTGGCGGCTCCCAAGGATCGGGCCATCCCAACTATCAAACCCCTCGGCATGGGAATGGTTGAATCCAGAGGCGGTCCTTAGCTAGAGGGATAAAAGGCAAGGGTTTGGGTACCATCTTCCTCTTTCGGACTTCTCTGATACCAAGAAGGACATTATTAAAGGTACCTCCCGAAACACCTGGCTCCTCGCTTTCATTTCGGGACTTACGCCCCACAATATGGCTGATCATTGGGCGGCGTGGACTTAATGGGCTGCAGGGCCTGTTTCCACTGCATCACTGAAGTAAAACCTGTGTTCCTGCCACCCTACTTACCTTCGCTGAAGGCCGCACTAACTATTTGAAAGCTAATAATTCTGCCCCCACCCACTGCCTTCCTTCTTTCTGTCCAAAGGGCTCGGTTGGAAGCGCTCTCAGATCACAGTGGAAAGCTGCAGCTGTCCTTGCAGGAGATCATTGACTGGCTGACTGTGAAAGACGAAGAGTTGTCGGAGCAGCTACCCTTCACAGGTGACATCAGTGCAGTGCAGCGATACAATGAATTCCACTCGGTGAGTTGCCACTGGGTTGAAGGAAACGATCAGCAGCATCTCTTGCAAACTCCCATATTAACAACAATCTCTTATTCTGATTATATTTAACTTTGTTATTTTCCCAAACCTCTCCTAAAGAGAAGGCATTCTAAAAAAAAGAGTGTATGCCAAACTTGTTTCTATAAATGTGTCATTTTGCGATAATAACCTAAGAAGGAAATAGCAAAGTAGAGCATTTGTAACTAATGATGTACAAAACGGGTGTAGATTACAGCATGGTAGCTTCCCGGAAATTCTGGTGGCTGATGTTTTTCTCATAACTGAGCAAGAAATTCCGAGATGTAGTCAATTGATTGCAGTCAGGCAGGAGAAGAGTGGAGTACAGTTCCTAGAGCAAAGTTTATCGCCAGCTTCATTATTGTCACCATAGATCAGAACTATATCATCTTAAAATAAAAAAAACAGGACTGGCAATGTTACTGTTATGGGCTTGTCCCACTTACGAGACTTTTTCGGCGACTGCCGGCACCCGCCATAGGTCATTGCAGGTCGCTGAAAATTTTCAACATGTTGAAAATTCAGCGGCGACCAGAAAGACTCTACGACTCTTTGGGCGACTGAGGAGACTACTCACGACCATATAGGCGACGCCCTGGTGACATGTCGCGGGGTGAAGCCTGTATGGTCGTGAGTAGTCGCCCAAAGAGTCGTACCTTGTTCTGGTCGCTGCTGGATTTTCAACATGTTGAAAATTTTCGGCTACCTGCAAAGACCTATGACAAGTGCCAGCAGTCGCCAAAAAAGTCGCGTAAGTGGGACAGGCCCATAAAGTTAATAAGGAATGACTTTGATTCTGGAAAACATTCAATATTATTCCCTACAAAACTCTTTCCCAGTATTTCATATTATTCTCATTTCCTGCATATTTTACTGTATGTACTTCAGACATTTGAAAACTGTGTTGTTTCAAACTCAGGCCTAGAAAATGGATTTCACTCATTTTTTATATGCTCGATGAGTCACACATTTCGCCCTAACTGCAAATCTGATGCTATTGAACAAATCGGGACATTCTCACTTTAAGAAACCACAATTGTAGCTTTCTGCCATTTAGAAGAGTTGGCAGCTCATGCACAGCAGCTGGTTGCTGAAACTGACAGCTGACATCTCATTCACTGGAAAGTGGGTCAGGACTGTTATGCATCTTCCTACATGTCAGCCATGCAGGTTGCCATGGAGATGAGGGAAAATGTGCGAGAGGGGCAGAAAATAGAGGGAGGGGGGGATGGTTGAGTGAGGAGAAGTTAATTGGGGCAGGGTGAACTTAGTGTGAGGAGACATCGAAGGGAAAGGAGAAATAAATCAGCATGTTTTCAAGTACTGCCTGTTGTCAGAGAGGGGGAAACAGTGCAGTAGATGGCAGGGGCCCCTAAATGGAGTGGCATGACCGAGCCCCAAGTTGTGATCAGTACACTGCCTTAGGTATCACCAGGGTACAGATTGCAGCTTCAAGAGCACAAACAAAATGACCTTTGGCAGTGCTGCAGCTTTGCAAAAGAGCAGCATGTGGCAGTCAATGTTGTCTCCGTC
Organism: Amblyraja radiata; assembly: GCF_010909765.2. Classification (NCBI taxonomy): domain Eukaryota; kingdom Metazoa; phylum Chordata; class Chondrichthyes; order Rajiformes; family Rajidae; genus Amblyraja; species Amblyraja radiata. The sequence continues at coordinate 33,073,423 of NC_045967.1, forward strand.
AGTGAGAATAACACCAACATGCCAGCAGGGATCTTTTCATTCTTTTGATTCCCATCATATTCTGTGATATACTAGTTGTGAACTACATGGGCGGTAGGTTGTGAATCAGTGAGATAGAAACACATGCCACGCACATTGATGAAGTTATTTCGTACCTAAAAGATAATAGAAAAATGACCCCAGTGTAAGGTTAAATCATGACAGGCAGTGCCAAGTCTAATTTTACAACAGGCAATACTTGAAAACATGCAAACCCCTGTTTATTGAGGGCTACATGCTGCCATTTTGCCAGCTAGGAACACTGACAAAGACCATTTCAATAGTGCTCTAGAAGCTACAATCATGGCCCTGTCATCCCTGTGGCAGTCACCCAGTTGATATATTAAACACAGGCGCTATTGTTTTTTACTGGTTCGATTTCTGTCTTCAGTGTCATTCATCCAAGCCCCAGCCATCCCAATAGGATATCTGTTTATGAATAGGCTGCAAGTTACATTTCCTGACCAGATTACTGCTCTAATGGGTACCTAAAACAAAATGTTGTCAAGACTACACATAATTTCAAATTTACTTCCAGATTAAAGTTCAACAAACAATTATATTCTACTCAAGCAATTTACTAATATAATGTCTGAATATGATTTCTGCTCCTAAATTAAATTTTCTTTCCACATGACTTCAATAAAGACTTTCATGGAAGATGTAAAGACTAAAGGACCATTCATATTGGCAACGTTGGAGTCAGCTCAAGCATTTCTATCCCAGCATCCTCTTGAAGAGACAGAGGAATCAACACCAGATAAAGGTCATCATGTTATCATGCTTGCCTGTGGCTTTATTTGTGCCATCATAGTATAGATATAGTATGACCAGTGCTTTAGAAACCAGAATGGATGGATGTACTGCCCTTGAACCCCTGCCGTTTGTTTATTAATCTCTTTGGCCATAAAAATTATTTTTACTTATGTCTTACAAATGCCAAAGGGATTTATTGCAATGATAAAACCACCCAAGAGAGATATAAAATTGGTCCTCCTCTGAGGCGCCTCTCACTGTAAGCTCTAGCATCTGGGATCTGAACCCTAGTTTGTACCCTCTATTCATGTTATGAAGATTCCATTTCATTTAAATTATAGACCACGAGGTTTCAACATTTTGTGAGTTTCTGGAAATGTTGCTGTTCCATCATTTTCCTCTCTGTGTTCTTTAACCATATAATAACCATATAACAATTACAGCACGGAAACAGGCCATCTCGACCCTTCTAGTCCGTGCCGAACACGTATTCTCCCCTAGTCCCATATACCTGCGCTCAGACCATAACCCTCCATTCCTTTCCCGTCCATATAACTATCCAATTTATTTTTAAATGATAAAAACGAACCTGCCTCCACCACCTTCAATGGAAGCTCATTCCACACAGCCACCACTCTCTGAGTAAAGAAGTTCCCCCTCATGTTACCCCTAAACTTCTGTCCCTTAATTCTCAAGTCATGTCCCCTTGTTTGAATCTTCCCTACTCTCAGTGGGAAAAGCTTATCCACGTCAACTCTGTCTATCCCTCTCATCATCTTTGCAGACCATATGGTTAGTAAATGAAATTATATTAAAGTCAAGGCTATAAATTTGATCCCAAACCTGCTTGTACTTCCTGTCAACAGTTGTGCCCCTGAAATGGGGCCCATTAACTTTTAACTTGGCAATGAAAGAATTAGATGAAGAAATAAATCTTTTAAAATGTTAACCAAATTCTAATATTGTAACAGTGAGCTTGTAGAAACAAAACAACACAATTCTAACATTTTAATAATTGCATCATCCCACTTTTATACAACTTTTATTTCCCTATAACCCTACATGTAAGCAATTGTCAATATAATTTTTCTTTCACTTTCTCTGTCTTATTTCCCTCATTATTTTGGCAATTAGGTGACAGAAGTGGTAAGAACACCACAAATCCATCCACAGGTGTTTATGCTATATCCAAGCCCATACTCACTCTAGCCATTTTACTCCATAATCCTACTAAATTGGACTGCCAGTGGGTGATTTATTCTCTTCCTATCCAATTATCCTCATTAAACCAGCAACTACCTCATTCCATCTAACATATCTGAACACCTAATTTCAGATATGTCACCAAAGCAAAGAATCCAGAACTTGAGTCGATTCATTTGGAAGCAGGCTAATGTCTCAAGTGAAATGTGGGAAAAACTGAGTGCTCGTTGCATTGACCGGCACAGGCACATCGAGAGAACAATGGAGAGACTTCTGGAGCTCCAGAATGCCATGGAAGGCCTTAGTCTTGCATTGGATCAGGGGGAGGCTGTTCGAGATTCCTGGGAACCTGTGGGAGATCTCTTCATTGACTCATTACAGGAGCATATCGATGCAACTAAGGTATGGTTACAACAGCAGTTGGCAGGTAAACATTAATGAGACAAGGAGAAATACTCTTGTTCATATTCATTATTAATTTGCTTCCTTGTACAGCTAATGGTAATACACCTGGTCTGGTGAGATTGGTTAATTCATTGCATTTTTAATGCTTTGTATTTGGGAAATAGAAAATCAGCCTCTTAAACATGACCCACTCACAGGGAGCAACCTTAAATTAGTGTCCTTCACATTACTTAAAGGCAAACTATCTGCTATCTCATAACATTTTAGAATATATCAAAATATTTCTGTTAGTCACAAGTATCTTTCCAATTCCAATTGATTGACAACAAAAGATGAACATTATTAATAATATCAATTATTGAAAATATCCAACAGATCAGATAGCATCATATGGTAAAAAATAAATGGATATTACCTTGGTCAGAACTGAAACTTGAAAGAGAACAAGAATATTTGTTTGAAAAATGTTGTAGTAGCATTTATATATCTCCAGTATAAACTCTGGAGATTATTAATATTATCTCCAGCATAATATCCAAAGCACTTTGCAGCTTCTGAAACTCTTCTGAAATGTAATCATGTCATCGGGTTATGGAAAGTGAGAGGCAATTTGCATACAACATAATCCCAATAGCTATTTGACTTTAAGGATTTTGGTAATGGATATATTTTGGTTAAGAGTGGGAAAAGTGTTAATTTTTATGTCCACCTGAAGAGCAGTCTACTTTTAGCATCTCTTTCAATTTGTTCCACCTTCAAAATACAGTACTTCCCAGGATCTTGTATTGAATCGTCATCTTAGATTATTGATAAGATTAAAGCAAGCGCAATGCTGCCTGTCCCGCTGAGTTACTGCAGTTTTTTGTGTCTACCTTTGGTTTAAACCAGCATCAGCAGTTCCTTCCTACACAATAAGGTTTAAGGTTTGGCCACAGGACCTTCTGATTCAGCAAGTGTAGTACCAATGATCAAGTGAATGCACTGATAAATAAGTTTGGTGTAATTTCACATAGAAACATAGAAAATAGGTGCAGGAGTAGGCCATTCGGCCCTTCGAGCCTGCAGCGCCATTCAATATGATCATGGCTGATCATCCAACTCAGTATCCTGTACCTGCCTTCTCTCCATACCCCCTGATCCCTTTAGCCACAAGGGTCACATCTAACTCCCTCTTAAATATAGCCAATGAACTGGCCTCAACTACCTTCTGTGGCAGAGAGTTCCACTTCCTTATCATTAATGAAATTATGACAGAAACTCATGTTAATTCTCTTCAATGTTTACTCTTACATGAACATTTTGTTTTTCTTTCAAGGTGTATTCTTGTTGCAAGAGTTCTTTAGGTAGAGATTATAGATCCTGATCAATAAAAGTGACTGGTGTAATGGGCAGCAATGTAATGAGGACCACATCAGTTGTGAATAGCTGTCTTGTTGGAGAATAAGTGGATTGATTGGAAACACTTATAAAGGATTTGACGGAAAGTCAACTAGAATTCTGAAATCCTTTTCTCTCACTCAAATATGCCCTGCAAGAATTTTATAATGAGCCAATCAAGAGTCATTGAATAGAGTGTTCAGTGACAGGATGTACCTTCTGTTATCCTGTAAAATAAAATCCTTGCATGTTTATGCCAGCCTTGTCAAGGGCCATATAAGTTTGGTTATGGAATCGATCGATTGAGTTGCAGGAACAGACATTTAATTGCAACTTCCAGAAAACTCAGAAAGGACAGTTAAGGGCTTGGACACGCTAGAGGCAGGAAACATGTTCCCGATGTTGGGGGAGTCCATAACCAGGGGCCACAGTTTAAGAATAATGAGTAAGCCATTTAGAACGGAGACGAGGAAACACTTTTTCTCACAGAGAGTGATGAGTCTGTGGAACTCTCTGCCTCAGAGGGCGGTGGAGGCAGGTTCTCTAGATGCTTTCAAGAGAGAGCTAGATAGAGGTCTTAAAAAAAGCGGAGTCAGGGGATATGGGGAAAAGGCAGGAACGGGGTACTGATTGGGGATGATCAGCCATGATCACATTGAATGGCTGTGCTGGCTCGAAGGGCCGATTGGCCTACTCCTGCACCTATTGTCTATTGTCTATTGACATGTTTCAATGAGAAAGACACATTCTATGGGAGGGACACATCAGCCATGATTAACTATAAAGTTAAAGACGATATCAAACTTAAACAAACAAATAAATTCACAAGGCAGGACGAAAAGTTGGTCATCATATTTTTAAAAATCAAAGGATAAATTAAAAAATAAATGTAGAGTAGCAAATATTGATAGTGAGAGCTTCTATTAATATTTACAAAAGAAAAGCTAACAAACAGTTGATCTTGTAGTAAGTGAGACTGGGGAGTTAATCATTGAAAATTTAAAAATCTGGCAACTGGATTTAACAGGCACTTTGTATTGGTCATTCTAGATAACACAGCTAGGGTCCCAAAATCAGAAAGGAATGAGAAAGTTGGGGAAATTACAATCATCTGGAATGGTTTTGATTAAATTGTTGGAGTTATGAGCTGATAAGACCCTAGATCCTGATAAATTTTATCCTGGGTTCTTAAAGAAAATGGGAAGTGAGATAGTTGGTTCCAATCGGTTCCTTTGGTTCCAATTTTCTGACATTTCCTAAGTTCAAGAAAGGTTCTCTTCGATTGGAAAGTAGCCAAGGTAATCCTTTTTCAATAAGGGAAGGAGACAGACAGCAAAGAACCATATGTGCAGGGAGGAACTGCAGATGCTGATTTAAACCAAAGATAGTCACAAAAAGCTGGAGTAATCAAGCGAGTCAGGCAGCATTTCGAAGGGTCTCGACCCGAAACGTCATCTATTGCTTTTCTCCTGAGAAGTTGCCTGACTCGCTGAGTTACTCCAGCTTTTTGTGGGTAGACAAAAATGCTGGAGAAACTCAGTGGGTATGCCACTTTTTGTGTCTATCTTAAGCAAATAACTATAGTTACGGAAAATACGAATTAGAAGTTATAATAAAGACCTTGTATCTTGTATCTTGTATCATAAAAGGCATGGAAATATTCAAGGTAATGAAGCAAAGATAATTGTGAAATGGGAATCATGTTTGACTGATTTATTAGAATGATTTAAACAATTACCATGTGACTTTAGATTTTAGACTTTAGAAATACAACACAGAAACAGGCCCTTCATCACCGAGTCCACGCCCACGATCATCACATACACTAATACTATCCTACACACTATGGACAATTTGCAATATTACCAAAGCCAATTGCCAATACAACCTGTATTTCTTTGAAATGAGGAAAGAACAGGAGCACCCAGAGATAAACCACATGGTCACAGGGAGAAAGAACATGCAAACTCCGTACAGACAGCACCCATAGTCAGGATCGAACCCAGGTCTCTGGTGCTGTAAGGCTGTAAATTATGCAATATTGATAAAAATACAACCTTGGCCTGTCTTTGATGTAGCATCTGCTCGATTAATCCATTGCATTATGTACTTTGTAAAGTTTTTTATCAGAAACCTGAACTGAATGGGAGAGAGACAGTTGCTAATGATCTACTCAGTGAATTTTTGCAATAAATACAGATTTTTGTGAATGCTAGCAGTTATGAACAAATAATGAGGTTTGACAACATGTTGAAAGCTGTAAAAGGGCTCGCAACATATTGGTCAATTAAAAAAAATTTCAAGAGAGGTAGTAAGTCCTTCCTATTTAGCAAATTATGTAGAGTTGTTGTGGTAACACAATGGGTCAGGGAGCATCTATGGAGGAAAATGGACAGTCAGTATTTTGGGCCCTTTTTATTAGTTTACACGGTTTGAATATGTGCAGAAGAGATGAGAGGATGGAGGTCAGGTAAAATCTCATAATTATTTACAAAGATCCATGTTAACTTCTAGATTTACAAATGTTAAGATTTTCCTTTTTCAGGAGTCAGATGATAATCGGATAATTGAGAATGCTAACAGCAGTACGCATCCTATTTAGGGTTCCTACTTTCTCCTTGGTTTGGGCATTCCTAATTTCACACAAAAAGTCAAAGCAGGAATACCATTGGAGTATTGCGTGTGGTTCTGGTCATCCAATTACGGGAAGGACATTGAATCTTTGGAAAGGGTGCAGAGGAAGTTTACCGGAATTATGCCTGGATTAGTGGGAGTTAGCTATAGGGAGAGGTTGGACAAATTTGGATTGTTCTCTCTGGAATGCTGGAGGTTACGGGGAGACATGATAGAAGTATATAAAATTATGATAGAGTAGACCATCAAAACCTTTTTCCCAGGGTGGAAAAATCAAATATTCAAGGGCATAGCTTTAAGGTGAAAGGGACAAAGTTTAAAGGAGATGTGTGGGGCACGTTTTTCACACAGAGGAACACGCTGAGGATCAGTGACGGAAATCGCTATCAAAATATGGAGGGGACAGGGGGGGACACAATTTCTTGGCGGCCTGCACGCACATGCGCACGCTCACACAAACACACGAGGCTTCAAAGGCTTCTGCCGTAGGCCCTGTGAACAGCAATTACAGCTCAATCCAGCGCTAAATGCAGCTCAACTCTGCTTGTCTCGCCGGGTTAACCTACAGTCCTGCCTGGACTGACAGAATACCAGTCCAGAGCCGTGGAGCTAGCGCTGCTTCTCTGCACTGGCAGTAAGCCTGGGCCATATTTCCCTTAAGTCCAGGCAGGGCTGTAGGTTAACCTGGCGGGACAAGCAGAGTTGAGCTGGGTTTAGCGCTGCTTCTCTGCACTGGCTGTGGGCCTGGGGGCACCGCGCCCGTCTGACTCCCGATGTCTCTGGCCACCCTCGGGCGTGGTGGGGGGGGCACTCGGGTGGGGATGGGTATGGTCCAGTGGCGGATTGGCAGCGATTGCAGTGCCGGAGAGCTGGCCGGGATCGATCCTGGCTGTGGATAAGGTGCAGGTCTGTGTCCAGGGCTGCCGTTGTGACCCTATCACCTGGACACGTCTCCCTCCTCCAATCACTGCACTCTATCCTCAGTCGCACCCCCCTACTTCCGCGTCTGACCGACACCTCCCTCCTCCAATCATCGCGCTGAATCATCATGTCCCGCCCCCATTGCCTGCTGACTGACGTCTCTCTCGTCCAATCGGCGCCCTCGATTAACAGTCCCACCCCCACTGTCTTGCGGAAAGCGGAGATTTCACCGGGTTTTAAAAACTGGATTACAAAAAATGGGGGGGTAATCGTCCCCCACCTCTCAAAACAGAGGGTGATGGTTGGGGCAGATATGATAGTGGCATTTAAGAGACTTTTGGATAGACATAAGGATATGCAGGGAATGGAGGAATATGGATTATACTTATGCAGGCAGATAAGAGTTGGTCTTGGCATCATGTTCCGGCACAGACATTGTGGGCCGTAGGGCCTATTTTTTACTGTACTGTTCTATATAATACCATGCAGAGCTAGCAAGAATAAATTCTCCTAGAAATCCCTGGTGATCAATACTTACTCTGAAGTGAATTTGATTATGTTATGCACATAAAATACATGAAACCATTCAGTGCAGTTTTCTGAGGAAATCTCTGCTTTTCATTGGCTGAAATAGCTGTAGTTCTAACTTCTTCCACTCTGAGTAAATTAACTTTATTTGTTATGCATTGGGTCTTTTCTGAAGAGAGTCATGCACCCTGCCCACCTCCTACTAATTGTATGGAACTGTTATTAATAAATACATTCACTTCTGCTGTACGTCCAAGTTAATCCTTTTTATCATCTTTCTTGGTCCACAAGGTATTCAAAGATGAACTGGGAGCTGTAAAAGATGGCATGAAAATTGCTAATGATCTGGCTCACCAACTTGCAATTTCAGATGTCCACCTTTCCACAGAAAATGCTCACCGTCTAGAGGAAGTGACGTCAAGATGGAAGATCTTGCAGGTATCAGCTGCTGGTTGTCAGCAAGTACACAGAGCCACATTTGGGGAATCAGGAGCATGTAAACCCTTGCTGATGAACTGAGAATAAAACCTCTGGAATGCGTTGCACAATAAAATCTGCAAGGCAGAAATCTCTCACTGACCCAGGGCATTACTTTGTTAATTGACACAAAATGTTTCAGTCTGAAAAAGGGTCTCAACCAGAAATGTCACCTATTCCTTTTCTCCAGAGATGATGCCTGACTCGCTGAGTTACTCCAGAATTTTGTGTCTATCTTCATGGATAGACATAAGGATATGCAGGGAATGGAGGAATATGGATTATACTTATGCAGGCAGATAAGAGTTGGTCTTGACATCATGTTCAGGCACAGACATTGTGGGCCGTAGGGCCTATTTTTTACTGTACTGTTCTATATAATACCATGCAGAGCTAGCAAGAATAAATTCTCCTAGAAATCCCTGGTGATTTCTAGTATCTGCAGTTCCTTCCTACACGTTACTTTGTTAATTGTTTTACCCATATTTCTTCTTAAAAACTTTTCCTCCTACCTACTACTTGTGAAGTATACGTTAAGTATATGGGCAGAAACAAAGTGCGGCCCATGTACTTAATATGCCGAGCTTTCAATCCCTATTATTTGTCCATTTAAACAATGTAAAACAAATTAAGCCCTCCATTCTGCAGCTGGTAATCGATCAGCTCTTTTGATACCTGAACATCAAACACTCCACTATTTTATTGCTGAAAACAGTGAAAAGGGAAGATGAGGAGGGAGGAGAATTGTGCAGATAATTGCTTTTGAATGCTTTGCACTGAAAGAATTGCCATCCTTTGTTTCTTCTTCAGCAAAATATCCACAAAGTTGAACATTCAGAATGGAGTCTTGTTCCTGCTATCCTGTAGCCTTTTTATATGTGACATCCAGGTATCAGGTATCCTGTAGCTTTTTTATATGTGATATCCAGGTATCAGGCTTTGATGGCTATTGCTCTTCACTCCACAGACATCCATAGAAGAACGCCTTAAGCAGCTTCAAGATGCGCACCATGACTTTGGCCCAGGTTCCCAACATTTTTTATCCAGTAGGTTTAAACAAATACATTATAGAAATATAATGAGATTACTTTCTTAAGGAATATCTTCTTTTTCTTTTATTTCTTTTTAAATTAATTTTCCACAATTGAGCAATCTACATTTTCTTGATTGAACAAATTTTGTATTCCATGTAAAATACTGTGCCGCTGCGTTGCTCATCTCTCAATTGGCTTCTATTTAGATTTTTGTATTTTATTTTGTGCGATGTGCACATAGAAATCATTTCATGTGTCAATTACAGTACCTTCACTGCCATTCACTCAACAATTCCATTGTTCTGACTAACGAATTACTCATTGTCTATCATCTTTAACTTCCTTCTGACGCATTTTGCATAGATAAGACACACATGTATATAATATCATGATTAATGATTTGGACAAGGGAATTGAATGCAACATCTCCAAGTTTGCGGATGACACAAAGCTGGGGGGCAGTGTTAGCTGTGAGGAGGATGCTAGGAGGCTGCAAGGTGACTTGGATAGGCTGGGTGAGTGGACAAATGCATGACAGATGCAGTATAATGTGGATAAATGTGAGGTTATCCACTTTGGTGGCAAAAACAGGAAAGTAGACTATTACCTAAATGGTGGCTGATTAGGAAAAGGGGAGATTCAACGAGACCTGGGTGTCATGGTACACCAGTCATTGAAAGTAGGCATTCAGGTGCAGCAGGCAGTGAAGAAAGCGAATGGTATGTTGGCATTCATAGCAAACGAATTTGAGTATAGGAGCAGGGAGATTCTACTGCAGTTGTACAGGGTCTTGGTGAGACCACACCTGGAGTATTGCGTACAGTTTTGGTCTCCAAATCTGAGGAAAGACATTCTTGCCATAGAGGGAGTACAGAGCAGGTTCATCAGACTGATTCCTGGGATGTCAGGACTTTCATATGAAGAAAGACTGGATAGACTCGGCTTGTACTCGCTAGAATTTAGAAGATTGAGGGGGGATCTTATAGAAACTTACAAAATTCTTAAGGGATTGGACAGGCTAGATGCAGGAAGATTGTTCCCGATGTTGGGGAAGTCCAGGACAAGGGGTCACAGTTTAAGGATAAAGGGGAAATCCTTTAGGACCGAGATGAGAAAAACATTTTTCATACAGAGAGTGGTGAATCTTTGGAACTCCCTGCCACAGTAGGTAGTTGAGGCCAGTTCATTGGCTATATTTAAGAGGGAGTTAGATGTGGCCCTTGTGGCTAAAGGGATCAGGGGGTATGGAGAGAGGGCAGGTACAGGATACTGAGGTGGATGATCAGCCATGATCATATTGAATGGCGGTCCAGCCGAATGGCCTACTCCTGCACCTATTTTCTATGTTTCTATGAATATTACATATTACATTTATTATTCCTCATTTGTTTTCTGTACCAAACACAGAACTGCCCATTCACTCTGCTCTTTCCAAATTTAGGGTGGATTACTTCTCCGTAACAAAATAAGTAGCAAACTTCATTTTATTAACATATTCGGAAAGATAATTCGATGTGGCAAAAATCACTTTAGAAATTTGCTTTTCAAGAATCATGAAAACCTTTGCCAAGCAAAGTTATTTGTCAACTTTTTTTGTGCTGAGATTTCTAAATTAGTGACTCAAGACAAGGGTTTTCAAATACTTGACTGAAAAATATAGTTTATGCTATTGAGTTATTTGTGAGTATTTTTTCTCATTTTCTAACCTAACCTCTGTCTGATTCATAATTTCAGCTTCTGTCCAGATTCCCTGGGAGAGGGCCATCTCACCAAACAAAGTACCATACTACATCAAGTAAGCACATGCTTGACAGCACACTGCCGTCATATCCAAGTAGTAAATGTGTTTGATATTAACATCCTTTTCAACATCTTCCTTGAGCTCCTATGATTGTAAATTAGTGGGTGCTAAGGGTATTATTGGAGTAGAAGAATGCTTTTTTTTAAATTTCTATGATGTTTGAAAATCAGTTTGCATATTCAGATGGACTTTGCTGTGATTTACAGTATAGAAATTGAAGAATCTTGCAATTTGATCTTTGCCTGTTTAAGCATGATAGAATCACAATCAAACAACTTCTACAAAAGGACAATTTACTAAACATATTCACCCTACTTGTGCTGGTTAGACCATTGGAGAAGATTGGGAGGTGATCGCCTGCAGAAGGACATGCTAGACAGGGAACTCGAGGTGAGAATAAAAACAACCAAATGCCCTGAGCTTCACTATGAAGATATATGAAAAAGAGTTACAGTATTTAGGCATTAGGAATGGATTGATTTTAGAGATTATACAAAATGGACCTAGGCTGTCAGAGGAATTACTGGGGATCTCATTCATACATGCTAAATTCTTACAAAGCTTGATTGAGTAGATACTGGAGTGTCTAGAACCAGGTGTACAAGGGCTGTGGAGGCTCAGTTGTTGGATATATATAAGACAGAGCTGCTGCCTTACAATGCCAGAGACCCACATTCAATCCTAACTATGGGTGCTGTCTGTACAAAGTTTGTACGTTCTCGTTGTGACCACGTGGGTTTTCTCCGGGTGCTCCGGTTTCCTCCCACATTCCAAAGATGTGCAGATTTGTAGGTTAATTGGCTTCTTTAAATTGCCCCTAGTGCGTAGGTTGCGAAACTGGGACAACATATTAGTGTAAGGATGATCGTTGGTCGGCACTCACTTGGTGGGCCAAAGGTCCTGTTGCCATGCTGTATCTCTAAATTAAACTAAACTATTTCACATGCATCTCTTCTTTTTTGTATTCAAAGAGTACCCATGACTTAGCATAGGGTGCACATAGGGTACTCCATGGAGAACATGGTCTAAATCCTAAAGTGTCAATCTGGAAATACTGTAGCAAAGTTAAATATAATAATAATAATAATAAATTTTATTTGTGGGCGCCTTTCAAAGTCTCAAGGACACCTTACAGAAATTAACAAGAGAGAAAAAACATATAGTCGGAGTAAAATAAATAATAAGGACATCACCAATACACAAATTAAAGACAGAATTCGCTCCAAAGACAAAAAATCAAAAACACAATATGTACTTTGATCACTGGATATAACACCACCAGTCCTGACTTTCCACCCACGTCCACCTCCATTCTCAAATAAAGTTCCCTCCATCCCTTACCAACTCTATTCTGCCCTTTCCAACCACACCATCCGCATTAGAGGCAGGAAAATGCAACTAAGTGGCAGAGATCAGCCATGATTGAATGACGGTGCAGACTCGATGGGCCGAATGGCCTAATTCTACTCCTATCACTTGTGAACCTGTGAATATCATCAACTGCCGACACCTGGCTATAATTCTGATGCCAGCCTCCACAATCCTCCAACTTTCTCAACGGATCCAGCCAATCTTCCTTCTCCAATCTCAGTTACTGGCCTGATCCTTACCCATCCACACAGTTGCTGTACTCTTGACCAAGTCTCACACCCTCTCACCTATTCACATCCACAGACCAAACCCTTGACCCCAGCCTTGGGGAAATTATACCAGCCAGCACATTTTCATGCAACTTTCTTGCACTGGAATGGCAAATGGACTGGCTATTGCCCAAAAGCTTTTACTCCAACTCATCCTTTAAAATGTGCTGACAATTCCAGCCAAGAATGTTCAAAATGTTCAATAGAATTGAACAAGATTGCAGAAATACAATGAAATGACACAAACAAAAGACTTGTAGGCAGTGTCGGACTGGCCATGGTGTCAGCTTGCCCGATGGCAAGTGGGCCCCTGATGAAGTGGCCCACTTTGTCTCCTGGCAACCAATATTTTTAGACCCAGTCCGCCACTGCTTGTAGGTACAATTCATCTCCAGTTACTTGAATTAGACGTGAAATATAGTTCACATAATGTCAACAATGGGACCAAATTTTGAATGCAAAGAACAAAGTACATGTCTACTATAGGTTTTAGTACAAATACCTAAGGACTAGTTTCTTCCCAATGATATCAAAATCAATGCACTGGATATCAGAGCAAGTGATTGAGGTTATTGTTTTACCATTTAAATCCACAAAGCAATTATGTAATTGGACATAAATGAAATTTACCCAAGGTGTTGAAAGAGATTAGGAAGAATTATATGACATTGTGAGGATGTTAGTGCACACAGTACATTAAAAATCAGCCAATAATTGTCTTTATTCAAATAGGATAAAGAAGAAACCTCTAATAGCATTATTGTCTTCCCTTCTATGAAATTAAAAGACAGTTGGCTCAACATCTTTGGGAATACTGCAATATTTAATTAATAAGCAATTACTAAATACTGAGGTGAAAAGAAATAATTTAATTTCAGCCAATGCAGATTTAAAAAGTGATAGCCTCAACAGAATTCTTGAAAGAGTTGTCAAGTTTTGGACTTTCTTTGAGGAACAGGTGAAAATGTTTTTTTTTATTTGCAGATGATACTAAATCAGGAGAGTCTGTGAATTTGAAGTCAAATGCAAAGCTTCAGAATGATTTGGATAAAATATTTTAAGTGGGTGAATCAATTACATGAAATTTAATCCTGACATATATTGTACATGGGAACAAAAATTAGATTTGAATGTACTACTATTTTATTTGAGTGAAGTGAAATTTGAACTTACTGTCCTAATTATGGGGTAATTTGCCTCATTCATTTGTAAAAAAAAATTGACACCTCTTGTAAGGCTTTCATTTATTGCTATACCTAATTCCCAAATGCCCTCTTGAGCTCACCAATGAGCCAAATGGCGATTGTATTCCTACAATAGGTTTTAAGTTGTGTTATGGTTTTTCTAACTGTATGAAAATGAAGACAATTATATGCTTCATATGTCCATTATGTGTTTCAATGATCAGAGCTGGCTGTGGTACAGTGCAAAGCTTTGTTCAATATACCATCTATTGAACTGATCATATCTTTATATGGTACAAGACCAAGTTGGACCCGTTGGGCCCCATTCCCCAACGCGATATTCCACCACTCACGCATTTCCCCAACGCAATCCATTCCCCCAACACAATATTCCACCACTCACCCAACTGCACAGCCGTGGCTCATTTCCCCTCATCCCCAGCACTCCTTCCCCCTCCTCCTCACCCTCTGTCTTCTTTCCATTCTCCTCCTCTCCTCCCCTACCCTCAGTCACTCCCTCCCTCCTTCCATAACCCCTCTCCCCTCCTTACCCCAATCCTCTCCTTCTATCTGCATTAAACAACTATCGTCTCCACTTCCCATCCCCACTCACAGAACAATGATGAGTAGGGTGGTCCATAAATTATAGCGCTATCGTGTACAATTTTGGCATGTCAGGTCATGACGGACACGCATGCACGCAGACAGATGAGAGTTATATACTAGACCAACTGGGCCCTGTCACACGGGAGGCCAGGTCCCACAACGCAATATTGCACCACTCATCCATTGGCCCCACGGGAGGCTTGGTCCCCGAACGCAACCCGTTCCCCAAGGCAATATTGCACACCACTCACAAGTTTCCCCAATGCAACCTGTTCCCCCAAAGCAAGGTTCCACCACTCACCCATAACCCCCAACTGCGCAGGGGCTGCTCAGTTCGTCTTATTCAAAATTCATTGTACTGTGACTTTAAAATATTTTTTAAAATGCACCCTCCCTCCATGCTGCCAGGTTTTTTTTTAAAGGGATAGAAACATTCTAGCTTGCAATTGCGCTTTCTAGTGCTGGCAGGCTGGCAGGACTGAGTGTGCCGAGATTGCAACAATGTAGCATTGTGAAGTCATAGCTGAAGATATAGCTGCAGAGTGAAGAATTTATTCTCAAATCTTGACTTATGAAGTCTAAAAATATAACATTTCTTGTGAAATATAACATCAATCTTAACGAAACTTTATAGGAACGACCGCGGGACAAAGGTGAGTAAGATGGTGCAAAATTGTTTGCACTACCATGTACCGTTTTGGCATAGGTCCCAGATCACATGGGACAAGAAACAAACATAGATAGATAGATAGATAGATAGATAGATAGATAGATAGATAGATAGATAGATAGATAGATAGATAGATAGATAGATAGACAGACAGACAGACAGACAGACAGACAGATAGACAGATAGACAGACAGACAGACAGATAGATAGATAGATAGATAGATAGATAGATAGACAGACAGACAGACAGACAGACAGACAGACAGACAGACAGACAGACAGACAGATAGATAGAAACAAGATGAGAATTTTAGTATTATATATAGATATCTGATATATTTGGATCGCATGCAAAACTTTTCATATACTCGCTACATGTGAAAATAATAAACCTAAACCTAAAGTATTCTAGTGAGGATGATGTGGAGCCTGAAGCGGATTTCAGAAATGATGGTGGTTGCTTTTGCCTATCCAGATAGCCCTTTATCCAAGCCTGAACCTAGAGGCCATATAGTATTAATAGGGGTGTCATGGTGGCTCAGCGGTAGAGTTGCTGCCTTACAGCGCCAGAGACTCGGGTTCGATCCTGACTATGTGTGCTGTCTGTAGAAAGTTTGTACATTCTCCCCGTGTCCTGGATGGGTTTTCCCCGAGATCTCCAGTTTCCACCCACACTCCAAGGTGTACATGTTTGTAGGATAATTAACAGTAAACTGTTTCCATGTGTATCTCTAAACAAAACTAAACTAAACTAAATTAATAGATGTGATCCTAAATCCATCCGATTAAAACTAAACATCATCTGTTACAAAGAATGCATTATAAATTAACGTTGAGCCTTATATACTACAGATAACTCTGATCATTGAGACACAAGGGGGACATTCAAATTTAAGAGCCTGTGCAGAAAAGAGGCAAGAATTTGACATTATAGTATTTTAAAACAAGAACTGAAAAAAAGTGCTTTTAACAGAAAATACATAGGCAGGCACCGGATCAGAAATGGAGAATGTCGAAAAGATCACCCACAGGTCAAATAAGATACGAAGGTTAAGAATTGTCTGATTTGGTCTGAAACAATGACAGAAACGATCCTTTTGGAGTTGTAAACTTGCGCGTCATCCTCAGGCCTATATATTTTATTTGCTGTTCCATTCGGTCCCTGGATTTCAATGTCAGAGAAAGTTTACATGAATGAACTAGGAAAATACTAATTTAGATTATCTTAATTCATATCATAAAGATCATAAAATGATTCCAATATGGTGCCATGTTAAAGAAAGAGCTGCTGATGCTGGAAAAATCGAAGGTAGACAAAAATGCTGGAGGAACTCAGCAGATGAGCCAACATCTATGGAGAGAAGGAATAGGCGATGTTTCGGCTTGAGACCCTTCTTCAGACTGGTGTTGGGAGGGGGGGGGAAAGGAAAGGAAGAGGCGGAGACCGTAGGCTTGTGGGAGAGCTGGGAAGGGGAGGGGAAGGAGGGAGAAAGCAAGGACGATCTGAAATTAGAGAAGTCAATGTTAGCACCCCAGTGGTATGAACATTGACTTCTCTAATTTCAGATAGTCCTTGCTTTTTCCCAATGTTGGGTGAGTCCAGAACCAGGGGCCACAGTCTTAGAATAAAGGGGAGGCCACTTAAGACTGAGGTGAGAAAAAACTTTTTTGCCCAGAGAGTTGTGAATTTGTGGAATTCCTTGCCAAATCACTGGATGGATTTAAGAGAGTGTTAGATAGAGCTCTAGGGGCTAGTGGAATCAAGGGATATGGGGAGAAGACAGGCACGGGTTATTGATTGGGGACGATCAGCCATGATCACAATGAATAGCGGTGCTGGTTCGAAGGGCCGAATGGCCTTCTCCTGCACCTATTTTCTATGTTTCTATGACCCGAAACGTCGCCTATTCCTTCTCTCCATAGATGCTGCCTCACCCGCAGATTTCCTCCAGCATTTTTGTCTGCCTCCAATATGGTGCCAGGTGGTTTTGTTGACTATTCCAAGGACTCCAACTCCAGCATTCTAAATGGTATTTCATTCCACACATTCTGCGTAAAATATGGTTTTCCAGACATCATTCATAAATATAGATTCAGTGAATCCTCATCTACTAGTTACATAAATTAAAATGATATTCCAACCTTCTCTCTGTTTTTCTTTCATCCCCATTGTGTGGTTTTATAAACCCACTTAGTTGCCTTATATTTCTCATATCCCCTTATACATAGAAGGAGTCATTGTGTTGATCTGTCAAATCGATACAGGTCCTCCAAGCAATCTCAACAATCCCATTTCTATGTACCTTACTTTCTCTCACATCCCCATTAATTCTCCTCATTAATTTTCCAATCACTAACCTACACACAGATTAATTTACGGCAGCCAGTTATCCTACTAACAAACATATCTTTGAAACGTGGAAGGAAGCCCAAGGAGCCAAGATCACAAGTGCAAACTTCACATAATAGCGGCAGACGTGAGGATTGATACTGGGTCACTGCAGCTATGAATCAGTAGCACTACCCGCTGCAACACTGCACTTTCAGGAAATACTGTACAACCCCACACCTTCCTGCCCCCCGTTAAATGCTTATTCTTTCTTTAAGACAATCATTAAACCTACTTCTGTATGAAATACTTTGTCACCCTAGCGTAGTTGGGCATCTTGGCCAGCATGGACAAAATGGGCTGACGACTTTGGTTCCAAGCTGTATTAGTCCACATCCCTCTGGTCTGTCACAATGTCCTATAGTTTGATAGTTTTGTTGTGAAATACCTTGGAATATTTTTTTGCATTGAAGGCACCATATGAATCAAATCTGTTGTAATAAATGGTGTGCTTTCATTTCTATTGTTATGGTGATACATGTATATCATTTACTTTGTGTTTAATATCAAAAGCAGTTCAAAAGTGAGTACTTTCTTCAGAAATTTTACATTTTCACATACCTTTTAAGTTGTAATCACGTTTGCTTTTTCTTTTGGTGAAATGAGATGATTTTAAAAATTGCTGGTCCCTCAACCAATTTACATTTTAATTTAGAGATACAAATGCTGGAATCTTGAGCAATGTTCAATGGTTCTTTATTATCACATGTACCAAGGCACAGTGACATTATTTTTTTTGCATACAGATCAGAAGACTATTGCCATATATGTACAATCCCTGATTAACTACAGAAATGTCCTCTGTCCATTTCCCTACATAGATGGTACCTATCTCTCCAAGTTCCTCCAGCAACTTGATTTTTACATTTTAATCTATTTTCTTTCTCTTCTTATCTCAATTTTCCCCTTTATCGTGATCTACTCCTTTTTCCATTCTCTATTCTCTTCCCTTTTCACCAACTTGCATACCCCACTGCCATTCTTCCCTAACATTTAAACATGATCACAATGAAGCTGAGCAGTTGTTTTCAAAGTACTCAATGTAATTGTATTGTATGGTGCTAATCGCATTTGTAGCACAGTAGACACTTACAAAACAATCAATTTTATTGCTGGCACTCTTGGTGCACACTATAGACCTAAAGTTGAAATACAGGGCAGTGGATTGACAAGAATGTTTGGTTTCCTCAAGATGTAAAGATTCCTTGCACTATTAGCATGAACCTTACTAAATAGCTCAAAAACGGATTGGGCAGATAAATACCAGACAAGACACAAGTAGGCAGGATGATGGAATACTCTCCACTTGTCTGGGTGAATATCACTCCAACAATTCTCAAGAATCTCAATAACCTTTGGGACAAAATAGCTTGCTTAATTGACATGGCATTCACCACCATAAATATTCATGCTCTCCAGCACAGACACACAGTGTCAAGAGTGTGTAAAATCTACAAACTGCACTGCAATTACTTGCTTAGGCTACTCCGACAGCACCTACCCAACCTGCAGCGTCTACTGTAGAAAGGACAAGATGAGCATGTACATAGAAACGCCATTACCGGCAGGTTGCTCTCCAAGTCACACACCATCCAGACTTCTAAATATATTGTCAATCCTTCATTGTTACTGGGTCTATTCTGGGACTCTCTATAGTTTGGCCCCGTGGAAGCACCTTCACCAGTATTTTGAAAAGATAGCTCGCCATTACATTCTAATAGGCATTAGAGATGGCAGCCATTGCCAGCGATATTCAGATCCTGAAAAAGTATATGTTTTTTAAAAAAAACATCCTCCCTTACGAAGCCAAATTGCATATCAAACGTTTGAATAATTGCTTTTCTACCCCATACCAATGAAGTGATAATTGTTCGTGCAGAAAGCAACATTAAATGGATACTAATATTCGGGGAGTGATAGCTTCTCTCTGAATAAAAGTGGAAGCATTCCCTGCATTAAAGCAAAAGATAAAACTAATGGCACCTTGCATTCAAGGAATGGTGCAAGATTAAATAAAATGAGAATGGGTGGAGGGAGAGAGGGAGGAGATGGGGAAAGGGGTGAGGAGAGAGGGGTGAGGAGAGAGAGGTGATGAGGGAGGGGTGAGGAGAGAGGGATGAGGAGAGAGGGTGAGGAGAATAGGGAATGGGGAGAGAGGGGTGAGGAGAGAGGGGTGAGAGAGATATCTCTACCTCCATGAGTAGCGGAGGTAGAGTTCGGGGATGGGGTCCTGGTACGTCTCGAACAAGGAATGTTTGACATACCCTTGGTATGCATAACTAGGCAGGCATAACTAGGGCCCATGCGCGTGCCCATAGCTACGCCTTGTATTTGGAGGAAATGGGAGGAGTCAAACGAGAAATTATTAAGGGTAAGGACCAGCTCCGCTAGGCAGAGGAGAGTATCAGTATTGGTTGGTTCTCTGGTCGAGGAAGAAACGGAGAGCTTTGAGACCATCCTGGTGGGGGATTAAGGTGTAGAATGACTGGACGTCCATGGTGAAGATGAGGGAATGGGTGCCTAGAGAACGGAATTTCTGGAGATGACGGGCAGCCTGTGAGTTGTCTTGAATATAGATAGGGAGGGATTTAACCAGGGGGGATTAGTGGATTCGAGGTATGTGGAAATAAGTTCGTTGGGACACGAACAGGCAGAAACAATGGGTCTGCCAGGACAGTCAGGTTTGTGGACTTTGGGGAGAAGGTAAAATCGGGCCGTGCGGGTCTGGGGAACGATGAGGTTGGAGGCTTGGGGAGGTAGGAAGCCGGAGTTGGTGAAGTCAGTGATGGTGCTAGAGATAATGGCCTGGTGCTCGTCTGTGGAGTCAAGGTCCAAGGATAAGTAGGAGGAGGTGTCTGAGAGTTGGCGCGTGGCCTCAGCCTTGTAGAGATCAGCGCGCCAGACTACCACGGCACCTCCCTTGTCGGCAGGTTTGATCACCCAGTCTGGGTTGTTACAGTGGAAGTGAGTGGAGGGCTGTACGTTCAGGGGGGGAGAGGTTAGAGTGAGACAGGGGAGTGGAGAAGATGAAGCGGTTGATGTCCCGCCGGCAGTTTCAAATAAAAAGGTCTAAAGCCGGTAGATGGCCATGAGGGGGGGGTCCAAGAGGAGGGGGTCCATTAGAGACGGGAGAAGGGGTCATCACTGGGGGGGGGGGGGCGAGGACCCCTTCCCATGGAAGAATGCTACTAAATCCTTCTTGTTGGAAGGGTTGAAAAATAGGAAGACATATACATTTCAATAGTCGTGGATTTTGAGATGTTCTAGAGCAGATACAAAACTGCTGCGATGTGCTGCAGAATGGGCATGTTGCACGCAGTTTATTTTTTCTACATGGTATCTGGCAAATTTTCATTTGGCTCCTTATTCATCCAATGGTTCACAACAGATTAAAGTTAATTAAAACAAAATGGGACCAAATGTGATTAAATAGGACAGTGAGGATTGTGAACATACTGATTCTAACCAACAGAATTTAGAAGAGTAAACGATGAGCCAGATTAAACCATGTGCAGTGACACCAATGTCCTGTACTTTACAACATCTTTAATGCAGCAAAGTCTTCTGAGGCCTTTCATATCAATGCAACCTACAAAGTTTGAAACTTCACCATATAAGAAGATTTATCAACCCTTCCAATAAGAAGGTTGGGTATTCTATGTTTGCTCCAAAAAGTATATTTTCTTGAGCATCTTAAAGGTGACAGTAAGGTAGAGGGGTCAAGAATTCCAGAGTGAAGACCACGATGGTTGGAATCAGAGTAGCCTTTGACATGGTGTCCAAATTAGAAGATACATTTGTCAAAGTTAGAGCAGTACCTTTAGCTTTGAGTAAAACCCAGTGCGCTCATTGGGATATTTGAAAAGAGTGTTAATTTTTAAATCGTCTTTGCTTCACTTGGAGTCAATGTGGGATGAAGAACCAGGTTGACGTGTTATTGGGAAAGTGCAGAATAGCACATAACTGCACAGCTTTCAGTCACCTATAGTTTACACGTTGTAAGTAAGAATTTCTTCGTTCTATCTGGGACATATGACAATAAAACACTCTTGACTCTTGACTCTTGAATATATGTGACTGCCCAAAATGGCTACAAGACCAGGTCAGAGGCTTGAGTTTCTACGGCGAATGGCTCACCTTTCCATAGCCCAAACCACAAAATATTCCATTAGTTCACCAATAATAGGATCTATATGGGACAAAATAGTTCCTGCGCACTTATCTTCGAACTCATTATGAATTATTAAAATATTTTAATACAATATTTGGGGGATTTTCTTGAAGAGGGTAGTGGCAGATGCAGTATAATATAGATAAATGTGAGGTTATCCACTTTGGCGGCAAAACAAGGGGCAGATTATTATCTCAATGGGGTTAGGTTAGGTAAGGGGGAGGTACAGCGAGACCTGGGTGTCCATCAAGACTTCAGAGAGAAAGTGAGATTGCAAATGAGGTAAAGAGCAGTGGGGTCAAGGTTTGCTTTTGTTTGTGAAGAGGGAAGTTTAGCTTGATAGTTCCTTGGCTAGCAGTTCATGACTTGCAATCTTAATGTGGTACCTGAGGAATTTAAATTTAAATTTTTTTTTTCATAAAGCTGAACTGTGAAATTACTGGATTATCACTACAAGCCATATGATCCACTGATATCCTCCAGGGAAGGGAATCTGCCATCATCTCCTGGTCTAGCTCATGTGTGACTCCAAATCCACCAATGTAGTTGATTTTTGATTGTCTTCTTATTTCTCAGAGACCTGGAATGGTCAAGAAATATCTGCACTTTTAGTTACTTGCACATGCCATGAATGAATAAATAATGAGTGTGCGACCTTTCATCCTAGAATAACATCAATTATTCCACTAGCACATGGGGACTGCTCTACTTTGTCCATGTGCATTTTCACTGGTTGGTTAATGAAAGGCAGGGTAGATAATATTATTGCACAGATGGAATATATTATCATTATTGGTGAGCTATCTGTAAAATAACATATGGCTGAGACAGACGGTACAAAACATAGCAGGTTAAAGTCTCACTAATGCTGAATTTGTGAATATGTTTGTATCACTGCTGTAAACAAGAGATTCACACGACATGTAATCCAAGATCATCTTTAATCGATATGCAAACTATAGCAGTACAGTAGATTGTTAGTTGTCAGAGCATCTTGGCTGCTTCCAGAACTGAGCAGTGTAGGAAGTAGGTGTTAATATAAATGATACAGTAAGGTGGGGTTAGTGATGCTAACCTATTATGATTGGTTGTCATGCATAAACCAATCTACAACTGCAGATTGAACCAATTGAATGTTAAAAGTCACATACGACAAAGTCCCCTGTTAAAGACTTTGTCTGCTGCTTTTTGAGTTGCCCTTGTTCTCAGTTTACTGATCTACAACTCCCTGATAAACTTTAGAGATCTTTCCTTAATGGGCCTGCCCCACTTAGGCGACATTTTAGGCGACTGCAGGAGAATATGCAGTCGCCACATGGTCGCCACATGTTTGCGGGTGGTTGCCGGGGAGTCGCCTTCATGGTCGTGAGGAGTTCCCGCATTCTGGGAACTAGTCGTGGCCTCATTATGGTCGCCGAGAATTATTCAACATGTTGAAAAATTAGCGGCGACTAGAATGAAGCCACCATGGATAGTAGCAAGAATTCTCGAGCTGTAGGTGGGTCGCCAGGAGGTCCTAGTGGGTTGCCAGGAGGTTGAAGGTTCTCAAAGGTTCTCGTAGGTTGTAGTCGGTGCTGACCGGTGAATTTCAGTGACTCATTGGGGAAAAAAAACGTAAGCAGTAGTTTGCAGAACCAAGGATAACCGACCGGTAATGTTAATGTCCGCCGAGCTTCACAGCCGTGTATTTCTGGCGTCTTAGAAGTTGTCTCCACTCCTTCTCCCCCCCTCTCCTCCCCCTCTTTTAAAGGACACTGTGCTTTAGCCGTCTTAATTACAGCGCCAACCTTCCTGTTCATCGCGGTGTGTGTCTGTATCACCTTGGCTTTGCACCGTGTGAATTTCACTCAGACAGCGCTCCCCCCTCTTGCCCTATCTCCCGCCTGCATAACGAGCTGGTGAAGGAAGGTGTGTGTGTGTGTGTGTGTGTGTGTGTGTGTGTGTGTGTGTGTGTGTGTGTGTGTGTGTGTGTGTGTGTGTGTGTGTGTGTGTGTGTGTGTGTGTGTGTGTGTGTGTGTGTGTGTTCCACTCTGACAGTCGCCGTTCGAGTTGCCAGTTTTTCAGGCGACTGCTGGCATCTTGACAGTCGCCTGAAAAATCGCCTGTGAGACCGGCCCATTACTCCTTTATATGCTGAATAATGTATGATTCTTGGCACTCTGCCGAAGTGGACCATCATGAAGAATTTACTTCACTCTCAGTTAGAGATTCGCTTGCACTGGGATAATGAAAAGAAAATCTGTAAATCAGAAATAAAAATAGGAAATGTTGGAAAGATACAGCAGGAACGTCCAACCTATGAAATACTTTTTTTTTAACTTTTTCCGCTGTGGATGAACCTGCTCAGCGTCTTCAAGCTTATTTTTAAAACTATTTCACATAGTACAGGGTAGTAACCATTTGTTGGAGATTACACGTTGCCAAATTAGAGATTACACGTTTTCAAGATCACACTTTTTAAAATGTCACAGTTTCCCTATTAATTTTATTTTTTCACCAGAAAGCCTGTTCCAAAATTGACATTAGAGCAGAGATAAAGATTAATCTAGAATTCTGAACCTCATTAAAATGTCAGGCTCACAAAGCATGCAAAATGAGAGCTGACCTGGTGCTGTGTTAGTGCTGGGTTTTCATGGTAAACTATCTTATTCCAGTTGTAAAAGTAATTTGCATGCAAATGAGTGAGAATGAGGATCAGGGGAGAAATTGTGGATGATTTTTTTTTCAGGGATGTATGCACATATTGTACTTTAATTCATGAGTTTTTGTCAGCTTCTGATGCTTCCTACAATACTAGAGCCTGCAGCCATTGCCCAGGACCTGTACAGTGATCAATATCTAGCATTAGATAGTAGTATCAGGACATGATTTCATTATTTAATTTCTGATTTAGTCAGAAAATGTACTCTTCTAAGTACAAGTAGCCTTTAGCCCATATAGTGTGATATGTTGAATTAAATTCTCCCTGCCACTGCCCCACCAATTACTGACCCCCAACCCAACTACCACCCTAAACCATCAACTCATCCCTCCTTCCTCCCCCCCCCCCCCCCCCCCCCCGTTTTATATTTTAGTGGCGATAGAATGGGTATCATTGGATCAGGTACCTGTTGTACACCTCTTCCAATTGCCAAGTGATGTATATGCCAACACTCTGTATCAAATGTTTCAAATTGCCTGTGTAAGTTAGCTTCCAAGTTATCTGATCTAGGCCACCATGGCGCATTGCATTTGGCCATGATGCCTTTGGGCTTGGGAGGATTGTTCTGCCATTGGGGTGTATTGTGCATGTCTGATAGTTTGCAGCTGCATTGTGCCCAGCTTGCTGTTTACTAGAGGACCAGCTGAACTCCCAAGTGAGCCTCCGCCTAACCTGAGGAAGATTCATGTGATGTTGACTATGATACATCCTGCAGGGAACAAAAACTATTGACAATCATTCATTGGCGAAAAATACTCATCTGGCAAGTATTCCGGGACAAATACTCCATAGTTAGGCAGCATCTTTGGGACACTGGAGGAAAACTAAAAGAGTAGAACCAGGCTGAGTGGAAAGAGTCTGAAGAAGAGTCCCGACCCAAGACTTCACATCCATGTTCTACAGAGATGCTGCCTGACCTGCTGAGTTACTCCATCCTTTTGTGTCTTTCTTACAGTGGGACTAGGCCTTTAGTAGTGGAATTCCTGTAGGTTAATGATCAACAACTCATCAGAATATATTTATTCTGCAGCATCATCTGAATGTGATCGGCATGCGTTGCAACTGAAGGTGAATTATTGTCATCCTTGTGAAAAATAACTATTGTTCGTCCAAGCCAAAAACACGTTTTTCACTTCATACACCCTATACACAATAGAAAATCGCAGTAATAATTTACTTTTACTTTATGTTTCTGAGATGTGTACAGATTTTAAAAGTCAGCATATGTTAATGTTTGCTCTCTCATTGCAGTCACCAGGGACAGACCACATGCTGGGATCACCCAAAGATGACTGAATTGTACCTGTCACTGGGTAAGACTTCCGACACAATCTTCAATGTTATCACTGATTTTCCAGAACAGTCCATTAACATTCTGTGAATCTAACATTGGTTGAAAATCTTTGTGATAAATAAAAATGTAAATAAACTGCTCATCGCTGTAGCTGATGGTTACAGATATCTACTGGTGCGGTATGATTTTCAAAATCCATTTCCTTTTCTCATTACTCCCTAGTGGAAATATAACACTGAATCATTCAATACGTTTATGTATGGTTACAACAACAAGAATTGCTTCTAGTTATAGCATACTTTTAATAAGACATGCCTAGGTCCATCACAAGCAAAATTTAACCTCTAGCCAAAAAAGTAGTTATTGGGCTCGATCATCTCAATGGATGCCCACCATTGGATGCCGCTGATGGTTTACAGCTACACGGTGTTCTGCTTGCAGTTTACCAGGGGCTAGCTTAACCCCCAACCGAGTCCCCATCTAACCTCACCCCTCTCGTTCATTGTCGGTACACAGGAAAATAACATGACTGGCCTCTGAGCTCGCTTTGTAGGTAATGATTAGGCCTCCCATGTGATTTCCATGTCAGCCGCCTGAGAGGAATGGTATATCCAAAAAAAATGTTTTGCAAGAATTAATTTCCCAGCCTACTTTAAAAATGCATCACTCTCTTCCCACTGCCACATAAATCTCAACATATATTTCAATCACAATACTAAATGCATCTAGCTTAGATGGGTTATCTTGATAGGCATAGATGATTTGGAGAGAATGGCCTTTTTTTCATGCTCACAATGTCCCTACTAGCTCTATTGTGGGCCGAATGGATTCTTCGGCTGAATCCAGTTTGAGATTCAGTCACTCAAGCCTGGTGTGCTGGCAGCTCACTCACGGCTGGTGGGCTGGCAGTTGATTCACGGCTATATCTTGAAATTCCATTTCAAGCACGGTGCAAGGCCACTAAATGCAGTTTCCTACCATTTCAAGCAGGGTGCAAGGCCACCAAATTCAAGTGCAGTTTCCTACCACTTCAAGCAGGGTGCAAGGCCACCAAATTCAAGTGCAGTTTCCTGCCACTTCAAGCAGGGTGCAAGGCCACCAAATTCAAGTGCAGTTTTCTGCCACTTCAAGCAGGGTGCAAGGCCAGCAAATTCAAGTGCAGTTTCCTGCCACTTCAAGCAGGGGGCAAGGCCACTAAATTCAAGTGCAGTTTCCTGCTACTTCAAGCAGGGTGCAAGGCCACCAAATACAAGTGTCGTTTCCTGCCATTTCAAGCAGGGAGCAAGGCCACCAAATTCAAGTGCAGTTTCCTGCCACTTCAAGCAGGGTACAAGGCCACCAAATTCAAGTGCAGTTTCATGCCACTTTAAGCAGGATTCAAGGCCACCAAATTCAAGTGCAGTTTCATGCCACTTCCAGCAGGGTGCAAGGCCACCAAATCTAAGTGCAGTTTCATGCCATTTCAAGTGGGTGCAAGGCCACCAAATTTCAACTGCAGTTTCATACCATTTCAAGCAGGGTGCAAGGCCACCAAAGACAGAGTTGTGACCTCTCCCTCCCCCATCTTGCAGAGACTGAGCCATGCCCACACTTCTGGGTTTTATGGTCCCTCCCCCCGGAAGGGGCATGGCCTTTATGGCGGGATTGAGAGAATCTCAACATTTTTAAACACTAATAACTCTTTTATTTTTCATGGATGGGAAAAATCCTCGGCACCTGATGAGCGCAGGGGGACTCTGAGTAAGATGGCCAAAAATTACAGCCGTACGTGGTAGCGTTTTTTCTAAAATCAATATACAGCGCATACAGGAAGTGGTCAAGATTAGACTTTAATTATATAGAAGGCACATCACTTTTCAATAAGGCACACCACTTTTCAATAAGACACACCACTTTCAAACCAAACCACTTTTGCATTTTCAAATCAAAACCACTTTTGCATTTTCAAAACAAAACCTCTTTTGCATTTTCAAACCAAAACCACTTTTGCATTTTCAAACCAAAACCACTTTTGCATTTTCAAACCACATTTTCAAACCACATTAAGGGCACTGACAGGTCAGTAAAACCACTCATAGTTTAGTAGACATGTGTTCAGTGTTATTCACACCTCAGACTGACCTCTCGCCCCCCCATCCTGCAGTGACTGAGGCACAGCCACACTTCCGGGTTTTATAGTCCCTCCCCCTCCCACCAGAAGGGGCGTGGCCTTCATGGTGTGATTGACAGAAGAGAGAATCTCAACATTTTTAAAACATAATTAGTCTTTTATTTTTCATCGATGGGAGAAATCCTCCTGTCCTGCGCAGCGGAGGGGGACTCTGAGAAAGATGGCCAAAAATCACAGCCGTGAGTGGTAGCGTTTTTTCTAACATCAATATGCAGTGCAAACAGGAAGTGGTCAAGATTTGAGTTTTAATTATATAGATATGACTCTATATGACTCTATTCAGAACTGAATGAGTAAAATTACTTCCAACTTTATATATGGAAAACAGTTTGTCTTCAGATCGCCACTGTCTCTGGTTCCTATCATAAATGCTTCTCATCAATAGTTTTCTGCCTGGGAAATAGTAAAGACCACATCCCAAACTCCAGATCTCATTCCAAATACCTCTGATCCCAAACGACCCTCACACCCCATACCAGAGTTTCAGACTGATTCAGTTACTCCATTCATTCCTGGGTCTCAGTCAGTCATTCACCACTTAGCAATGCCAGAGCACTGAGAAGTCTCAGTGATGCCCATATTGATGAAAGGGGAAGTCACCCACGGATGCACCAACTAGAAGATTGTGCTCCCAGTGCTTGGTGAGGAACTGATGAGGGACAGGTTTTACCAGTGGGCGGAAAGTTGTAAAATCAACTGTTTCCATGGCTGCTGTCTGTGGGTCAAATAACCTGGCCCACACTCGTCAATGACTAAAACCTTGGTTTTCAAAAGAGTCTTTACAGAGGAGAGACAGCAGCCATATTTGGTTCTGATTTAATGGTGTGGTGTTCAAAATAGAAGAGACCCGATATATTGTAGAGTTATAGGGCCAGAAGAGATTACACATAGTTAGGGAGGAGACCATTAAGAGATTGAAGACATGCATGAGGATTTTAAATATAGCTGCAGCTTAACCAGAAGCCAAAGACAGAGATGATGGATAGACAAGATAGTGTGAGTTAGGACAAAGCTTTCAAATTCCTTTAGGTGAATTACAGTAATTGGCAGGAGAGCATTGGAATGGTCGGGTCTATGGGTAACAGCAGCAGAGGTGAAAGTTTCAGCATCAGAGGCAATGGTGAAGACCAAAGTTGTGGTGTTGGATGTTTTAATGTTAGTGATGGTGACTATATATTGATAGAAGTTTATCATGGGTGTAAGTTTACAAGGAGTCTGCAATGGATCTAGTTTGGTCCATTGCATTTCCCTGGGAGAGAACTAGAAGTGATGAGAACCATTTATGATAGGAATAGAGATAGTGGAGATCTGAAGTCAAACCATGTTCCATATATAAAGTTCGAATTGTTACTCATTCAGTTCTCAATGGAGTCATAGCGACTCATAGTCATACAGCATGGGAAAAGGCCTTTTGGCCCAATTTGTCAATGTAATAATAATAATAATAATATATCTTTTATTGTCATTGCACGTCAGTGCAACGAGATTTAGTGTGCAGCTCCACTGATGTACAAGAAAGGTAAATAAATACAATACATAAATAAACAAGCTGAATTGATTGACGTGACCATCTGAGGGAGACTGTCCAAAGGGGGTGGGTGGGGGGGCACTCATTAGGGCCGGTTCAGAGCCGCTATAGCTCTTGGGATGAAACTGTTCCTGAGTCTGGAGGTTCGGGCGTAGAAGGCCTTGTAACGTCTGCCGGAGGGAAGTAGTTGAAACAGACCGTGGCAGGGGTGTGATGAGTCCTTATGGATGCTGAGGGCCTTCCTGAGGCACTGCGTGTGGTAGATGCCCTCCAAGGCTGGTAGCTCTGTCCCGATGATCCTCTGCGCTCTGTTGACGACGCGCTGAAGAGCTCTCCTCTCCGCCTCCGTGCAGCTGAGATACCACACAGAGATGCCATACGTTAGTATGCTCTCTGTGGTGCAGCGGTAGAACGTTGTCAGCAGCTGTTGGGGCAGACCAGTCTTTTTTAATGTCCTCAGGAAGAACAGTCGTTGCTGTGCCTTCTTGACCAGCGCGGCGGTGTTTGTGGACCATGTGAGGTCTTCTGAAATGTGAGTGCCCAGAAACTTAAAGCTGGACACTCTCTCCACACTTTCCCCATAAATGGAGATTGGGGCGTATTCTCCAGAATGGGACCTCCTGAAGTCAATAATCAGCTCCTTGGTCTTGGAGGTGTTTAGTGCCAAGTTGTTATTGGCGCACCAGTCCGCCAGGTTCTGCACCTCCGCTCTGTATTTTGTTTCATCACCGTTGGTGATCAGCCCAATCACTGTTGTGTCGTCTGCAAACTTCACGATGGTGTTGGTGTCGAATGCAGGGACACAGTCGTGAGTGAAGAGGGAGTAGAGCATGGGGCTTAGTACACAACCCTGTGGTGTGCCGGTGCTCAGGGTGATGGTGGAGGACAGGTGCGGGCCCAGTCTCACTGCCTGCGGTCGCTCCGTGAGAAAGTTCAGGATCCAAGCGCATATCGGTGAGCTGAGGCCTAGCCAGGATGCCCCATCTAAGCTAGTCCCATTTGCCTGCATATGGTCCATATCCCTCTAAAACGTTCCTATCCATGATCAGATGCAACACAAATCTCAGTATTTAAAGATAGTATAAACAGATTTGTCTTTGAACGATATCAATTCATTTCCCCTCTCAGAGGTATGTTGATGCATATCTTTTTCTTTTCCAATTTCCTTCTAGCTGCTCTGAATAACATCAAATTCTCAGCTTATAGGACTGCCATGAAGCTGAGGCGTGTGCAGAAGGCACTTCGCTGTAAGTACATCTGGGTCATTTCAATGCCTCGGCTTTCTTTGTTGACAGGAACTACATACGTTTCCAGTTGCCATGGAGTCATGTCTATAATTTATTGAAACCATATTGAGACGATAAAATTAAATTGAATTTAATTCACAACCTGCTTTGTCATGGCATTTCTAAGCCCCCTCCCCCACAATCTTTGAATTGACCCCACCCATCTAATTTATAACTTTGTCCAGTTTTCAGTCTTGACCAGAATAGCCCATATTTGGAACTCAAGGCCACAATGCAGGGACATTCTGACACCGCCAACATATATAGCACTGGGCTCTTGTTTGGTCAGACAATGGGGCTTGTTCGGTGCCCATTGAGAGCAGATGAAAACTTGATGGCCACAAGCATTCATTGTTTCTTGTCAGTGTCAAAGTGAGGAGTTTGTCACATACCAGCATTTTATTTCACAGCCTGTTTTCACTTCGATTGACTTTTTGGGGCATCTGGTGAAGAACTATTCCATGAAATACTAAGATGAGTGATGGAATTTTCCTTTTTAGCTGCACTACAATCTAATGTCTTACTTTTACAACCACTCTCTCTAGGTTATCTATGAATACCCTATAGAGATTATAAAAGAGCAGAGCAATTAATTCAAAAGACAAAAGGCATGCTAACTCAATAAAATTCCAGAACTAAATGCCTCTGATTAATTCCTTCTAACGGGATGACTTATATCTTGAAAGTAAGAATATTGCATTAATAGAATATGTTGTTTTCTTTCCTCTCTTTACTTTATTCTGCATTAGTGGACCTGTTAAGCATAAACAGTGCCTCGGATATCTTCAGTCAATACAAACTCCAGCAGAGCAACCAGACAATCGAGGTTCTGGAAATTATCCAGTGCCTCACCGCGATGTACGATCACCTCGAGCACGAGCGTGGGATCATTGTAAACGTGCCTCTTTCTGTGGACATGTGTCTGAACTGGCTCCTCAATGTTTACGACACGTAGGTTTAAATTGTACCTCCGTTCATACCATGTACTCCTTATGAAGGTTGAGCGCAGAATACAGCACATCACATTGTTGGCATTATATGCTGATGGTAAATGTAAAATACTGGGACAGATCTTCTGTTGCCCTAAAATGACTCGCCCCAATGCCTGTGTCATGTTGCTTATTCCTGTCTGGGCCCCAGGTGCATCTTGAGGTAGACAACAGAGTGGAAGCTGAATTAACACAGTTCAACTACTGCACTCACCAAACACCTCGACACCAACAACACCTAACAGTTCTTAAATCTTCCAAATACTTTTCTTTCTGTCAATCAGCAACATTTGGGATATGTCCAAACACTTAAACGAATATACTCTTTTTATTAACAGGCTTAAGAACAACCAGAACATTAAAAATAACTCACATTTTTTTTTTACGTTCCGCTTATCTTTCCCCTCTGGCATTGTCTTTCTCCCACTCATTCCTATGGAACTGCTGTGATTACGTCTCAGCTGCCCAAAACCAGGAACACTCCTGCTGCATCACTGCACACCGTGAAAAACCTGCATGTGCAGCGCAAGAGCAGCTGCAGCCAGAGGCAGTAGTGTGGGAAACAGTGCTACTACTCAGCCGCGCACCAGCGAAGGAAGCCAGTGCTAAGTTTAGTTTAGTTTAAGTTTCGAGATATAGCGCAGAAACAGGCCCGTCAGCCCACCAAGTCCGAATGGACCAGCGGTCCCCGTACACTAACACTATCCTACACACACATTCACCTACAAACCTGCAGGTCTTTGGAGTGAGCGAGAAAACCAAACCTCCCAGAGAAAATCCATGGGGTCATGGAGAGAACATACGCACTCCACGCAGATAGCACCCCTAGTCAGAATCAAACCTGGGTGTCTGGCACTGTAAGGCAGCAACTAGACCGCTACGCCACCGTGCCGCACTCTTGTTTGGTAAAGTGCAAGTTACTCCCAGCGCTGACTTGCTTGTTAATTCGGGTAGCTGACATGCTGCCCTTCACAATGGATACCAGCCAAAAATGATAGGCTTAAGGATCCCTTCAGCTGCACTAAGAATAACACATGGCAAGTTTTGAGTGTCTCAATTCAATTTCCAATAGTTCCAACTTTACTCTGAAATTTGTCTATAATTGGTTATTAATTTGGTAAAGAGGCCCAGCGATGGCATATTTACCAAGTGACTGGCATAGAGTAAGTGCTACTTTTGAGGATTGAAACGATATAACAGGAATTGTTTTGAAGTTCTGGTTTGTGGAAAACAAGTCCAGAAATAGCTTGGTTCTGTGCAGCTCTGTGCCTCATCTGATGATGCGGTGCAGAATCAGCATTACTTCATAAATTAATCATGCTACACCTGACTGGAGTGAAGTCTTGACTTGGAATGAAAACGACTTCC
The DNA here is from genome assembly GCF_010909765.2 of Amblyraja radiata. NCBI lineage: Eukaryota > Metazoa > Chordata > Chondrichthyes > Rajiformes > Rajidae > Amblyraja > Amblyraja radiata. The sequence goes on from NC_045967.1 coordinate 33,106,594, forward strand.
TCTCACAACTTTTCAATTTTAGCCAAGGGACAAAAACGGCAACAAAGTATAAGATAAATAGAGATAAGAACCAGAAAAATTAGATTGCATCGAAACGCATGTGTTAGATGGGCAAGGTGAACTTTTGTCACACACCAAGATGGATAAAGGCAGCACGGTGGTGCAGCTGTAGATTTGGTGCCTTACAGCACCAGAGACCCAGGTTCGATCCTGACAAAGTGTGCTGTCGATATGGAGTTTGTATGTTCTCCTCATGACTTACGTGGGTTTTCTCCTCTTCGGTTTCCTCCCACACTCCAAAGACATACAGGTTTGTAGGTTAATTGGCTTGGTATAAATGTAAATTGTTCCTCGTGTGTGACGGATAGAGTTAGCTTGCGGAAATCGCTGGTCGGTGCGGACTTGGAAGGGCCTGTTTCCGTGCCATATCTCTAAACTAAACTAAACCTTCATTAATGAAAATGTGTGCTCTGTACTCAATTCCAAGGCCAGTCAAGATGACCAGAAATTATAGTCCAGATGAAGCCTGTGGTGTGGCTTATGAATGGTGGGAAGACATTGAAGACTGTGTAGTACCTCTGCTAGGGAGGGATGGGATAACATAAGAAAATAAGGAATAGGAGCAGGACTAGGTCTTCAGCATCTGCTCTACCACTCTTCAAGATAATGGCTGATCTCTCTCACTATCATTTTCAGTACTATCCTCATATTCCGTTACTCCCTAAGTATCCAGAAATCAGTGAGTGAAGCCCAATTGCCCTCCATGGCATAGAACTCACCACCCTGCATGAAGACATTTGTCTCTATGTTTGTTCTAACTCATTGCTCATTTGAGACTGCGAGTGATGTTTCTAGAATCCTCACCCAGGGCAAATATTCTCCCTCCCCAGCCTTTTGAGCAATGGAAGAATGTTGTGAGTTTCAATTAGATCTTTTCTCATTCATGTGGATCTATTGAATGTAGGGTGGTGGATGGAGGTAGAATCAGGGCCTGTATTTATAATGTGGTTGTTGGAGTTGCGTGAGTGGTGGGAAGCATCACGGCCTGCGTTAACGCCCTGGTGGATGTGAGATGGTGGGAAGAAGTGGTTGGGAGCCTTTAATATCCCTATGGTTGAAGAGGTGAGAAGGGCAGCCACAGGCACCAGTACAGTCTGTAGTGGGGATGGAAGTTGTACAGTTCAAAGGCAGCCAGAAGCATGTAAATGAGGAAGATACTTACCGTATCTAATAGGGGTTCCAGTCCATTCCTGCACTGGGAGGACCATGGAACAGTGATGTCCGAATCTGGGACATAGGAAATGACAACATTCTATGTATCCTGATGCAAAGGCCTGAAGTTCACAGTTGAATGTTCAATGTGATTAAGGTTATTATAATTGAGCCACATTCCAGTATGGATAATTTTCCAGTTGTGTTACTGATTAAAAACAGAGTTTTGCATTTGAATATCAAACTAAGAGTTATTAAGAAAGGAAGGCAAAAAATAACTTTGTACTTATGAATATATCCCCTGGACATTAAGTTAAGTCTGGCCAATATTAATTCCCTTACTAAGGTTGTTTTCCATTGGATAAGACGCTATTAGTGACCTTGGGCTTCCTATGCTGAATATTCCACTCAACCACAGAAAACACCTCGATTTGCAATCAGCTGTGCAGAATCTGTATGCTGGGAATTGTAACGACCAGTTTATGCCTGTGCACCGTGCAAAGGAAGCCTCAATAACAGGAGAACAAATTTAAAAGTCACGCATGAATTGTAATGAAGGTTATTTTTATTCCTGAATTTTAAATAGGAAACATTAATTTGCATAAGACATATGTGAACTATCCTTGGGGTTAGTTTCCTGCAGTCGGAGAACTGCACTCTATTACATCTCATCTGACATATCGTAGAACCTCAATAATTCAATTACAATGAGCTATAAATATCCAGAGGTTTTCAAATTTGACTACAGATCTGTCTCTCAGTGCGTGCAGTGGGTGATGTCCTGAATCAGGATATAGAGCCTGTGGGCTAATAGGCAGAAGCATGGTAGATTTCCCTGATTGCTGACCAGCATCATGTGAATATGGGGTAATGTAGGCACAGGCCTACCCTGTGATGTTTGCTGCAGAGAAAAACATTGGCACCACTTATTATCACAGCTCATGCTAATCGGCCTTGAATCAGATAGCTAGCATTCATGGAATGATACGGTAAGCAGAGAGAAATAAGCAGTAGAAATTCATCCAGAACTTGATTTGTCAGCATTTCTGTTTTGAAGACTACAAAGACATGATAAGTGCTGAAAAAATGCAAACAGGTAGGGCGGCACGGTGGCGCAGCGGTAGAGTTGCTGCCTTACAGCATCAGAGACTTGGGTTCAATCCTGACAATGGGTGCTGTACTGTGCAGAGTTTGTACATTCTCCCCGTGACCTCCATGGGTTTTCTTCGGGTGCTCTGGTTTCTTCCCACACTCCAATGACTTACAGGTTTGTAGGATAATTGGCTTCGGTAAAAATTGTCCCTGGTGTGTGTGCAGGATAGTGTTAGTGCATGCGACCAAAGGGCCTGTTTCATGCTGTTTCTCTTAACTAAACTAAACTAAACTAAAGTTTTCACTTCGTTCAAATGTTTTTAAGTGCATTTTGTCTTAGTTTCTTATATTGATTTACCTTGTTCTTTCAATCCTCTCCAGTAGTCGCAATGGCAAGATTCGAGCATTGTCCTTCAAAACCGGAATTATCACGTTGTGCAATGCAGAAGTGGAAGAGAAGTATCAATGTAAATATTAGACATAAAGATGGAAGGGAAGAAGGCTTGGGTTTATTAACATCTTATCACCTTTCCCCAAAATATTTCAGACTGCTGCTTGTTCAATACACTGCCATCAGCTCAGCTTCATTTTAGCTATTCTGGTGCGTTAAAAATGTCATTGCATGCTCTAAAGAAGAGCAACAAGCTACGCAAAGAAAACTTATCTTCCTGCTGCTCACAGGATCATTCTACATGAAAAATGGCTATTAACCTTAACTGCAAAGCAAATAAGTACACTCCAAACATGACTCTGCAGTGGATCCTGCAAGTTGTGATATGGTGTTGAACAGTGCAATCCTTTCCGTTACAGTGAAATAAAGTGATGTGATAGGCATTAATTCAGTTTAGATTTAATATGTAAATATTTGTGCCAAGTAAAAACATGAGCAGAATGTAATTTCTACTGCAAAATAATCAGTAGTTAATTAGAAAAACCATCACAAATTCATATAGGATTTTCTGGTGTGATGCAGCCAACTCACATTTGGAGCTCCTTAGCAGAATTTTAGATTCCGACACTTGGTAGTCATGGAGGAACGAACATTATCACAGATGCTGATTCGTCAGGGATCAGGAGACTTGGATCTATTTTGAAGGATGGTTAGAATACAGTTTTGGTAAAGATTTAAAAGGAGGTAACCAAGCATCTTAATTTAAGAATGGGGTGAAAAAGAGAGAAAACAATTGAAGTATAAATAACATCATCTTAAAGATGGTCACTGACCAAACTGTAAGTAAACCCTATGAGGGAAAAGGGACAATTTAGAGCAGGTGGTGTTAATATTTCTTTTCATTTGACAGACATAACATCTTAGCACAAATAGTGTTTGGAATAGTAAAAATTGCTCTTGCTAGGCAGAAAGCACATTTATATTATATAATCAACTAGCAAAAACCTACAGTGTCAGAAAGAGGCAGCAACTTCTGGTGTTGGAATAGTCCATGTAATGCACTGGAATTAATTCTTGTGCAGTCAAGGTACATATTGGGATTGAGTGTAAGTTTTTAACATGGTCTCAGTATCCAGTTACCTTTCTCTCCTTCTGAAATAAGCTGTTACTTTCCTGTGAGAGTTGTTCCATCTCCACTTATTGCAACAACAAATACTCTTTAGAAGTAGTTCAATAGCTGTTAATGCTTCAGAACACTTTGTATTACTCAAAGGAACTTAAATTTCTGATGTTAATTGCTTTATTTGTATAATCATGTTCATTAATGTTAGGACCAGAATTAGGCCATTCAGCCATCAAGTTCTCTCTGCCATTCTATCATGGCTGATCTATCTTTCCCTCTCAACCACATTATCCTGCCTTCTCCCTATAACCACTGACACCCATACTAATCAAGAATCAATCCATCAATCTCTGGTTAATCTCTAACAATCAACAATATTATTTCCCTCCATAGACTTGTACAAGCAAGTGAGCAGCTCAACCAACCTGTGTGATCAGCGGCACCTCAGCCTTCTCCTACACGAAGCCATTCAGATCCCCCGCCAGCTTGGGGAAGTAGCAGCATTTGGAGGAAGCAATGTGGAGCCCAGTGTCAGGAGCTGCTTCCGGTTTGTAAGTTTGCTGCAAGCTTTTTTCCATGGAGGATGTTGGTTGTGGTAAGGAGGCAGAGTGGGCTGGGAAGAGCTACTGATAACTGCTAAACTGATAACTGTGCGATTGGGGAATATTGTGATAATGTTTGCACCTCGCAAGATTCGCCTGATATTTGTTCGTGTTCAATGCAACCCAGTCTCTCATGTATTATCACTAGAGCCCGGATTTTGCCATAAATGCCATGTTCCTTTTCATGCCTTTTTTGATGATTTCACCAAGATAATGCCCTTTTCACGATCGAGTTAAAATCAGTTTAACGAGCACCCTAGTTTCAGAATACAAATGAATTCACTTGTAAAGATATAGATTGGACTTTGCAGCATAAAGGCTACAATGGCTATTCCTACCTAGTATATTTGCATACTAGTATGTGCCCAGTATATACAGTACACCTAGTCATAGAGTCATAGAGTGATACATCGTGGAAACAGGCCCTTTGGCCCAACTTGCCCACACCATGTCCCACCTGCCTGCGTTTGGAGATAGTCATAGAGTGAATCCTATTTAGTTGTAATTTGTAATTTTAATGATTTATTTCTGTGTCGTTGGAGTATTGTTACTTTTACAATGTCGGCATTTTGCTGTAATAAACAACATCAGTCATTCAATACATATTTCAGATTCTATCTTTATGACCAACTCATAGCAGTGGAATATTACTGACTGTTCCTGGTGATGCTTTTGGGCTACTGTGGGTCAATGTTCCGAAGGTAGATAATTTTCGCCCTTAGCATGCTTGGGGCAGAAGCATGAACAGACTAGAATGCAAGTGTTGAAGGCATTACTGAAGTGCATTGCATCATATCAATGGTAGCTAATGGGAAAACGTAATTCTCAGCAGTAACACATGTGCAAGTGCACAGGATGTGGACGCATCATTAGACATATCCTCTGAACAAAAGCTACACTAAGCCAACTGAATCTGTCATTCCTTGCTCCCAGGCTGGACATCAAGGTCCATGATCACATTAGGACACATCAACAATGCAACAAAAAAGAAGACATTGATATCTCTTTTAAGGAGCATTCCATTTTAATCAGTATTTTAGTTCCCGCATTGATTTCCTTACCTTTCATACGCATCCATATGTTTTGTTTCAAAAATCATTTTTTTAATTCCCTTGTCATTTTCCAGTATTGTTTGACCTGTTTTGACCTGTATCGTTGTGATGCTGGCTCGAACCGGCAGCTATTTTCTATTTTCTATGTTTGAAAACTTCTGCTGTACTGGTCAGTGTTCTCAACTGAAGAAGGGTATCGGCCCGAAACGTTGCCTATTTCCTTCGCTCCATAGATGCTGCCGCACCCGCTGAGCTTCTCCAGCACTTTTGTCTACCTTCGATTTTCCAGCATCTGCAGTTCCTTCTTGAACAGTGTTCTACATATCTCCCCAAGCCAACACAGAGGTTGCACCGGAAAAAGTAGACTTGGTCGCCAACTCTCTTGAGACAGTAAAACCTGATCCCATGTTTATCTTCAACGGTGACTTCAATCAAGCAAACATCAAGAGTACACTCGACAAATACCATCAGCATGTCTCCTGCCCCATGACTCTTGACCACTGCTGCAGCACCATCGAGTGTGCCCATCGCTCCAATCCTTGCCCTCATTTCAGCCAGTCTGATCATCTGTCTGTGCTGCCACTGCCAGCTTTCAGACAGAGATTGAAGTGTGAGGCACCCTCGAAAAGAACACTGCAGCAGTGGTCTGAGGAGCCTGAGAGTCAACTTCAGGACTGCCTTGAGACAGTGAAGTGCAACATATTCAAAGCCACTTCATTCAGCCTGAATGAGTGTACCTCAGCCGAGACTAATTTCATCACAAAATGCATTGATGATTGTGTTCTGACATGGACAATTAGGGTTTATCTTAACCAGAAACCATGAATGAACAGGGAGATTCATTATCTGCTAAAGTCCAAATATGAGGCTTTCAAGATGGATGACCCCACACTGTACAAGAAGGTCAATGTCATCTTCATAATGCCATTGGGGATACCAAGAGGGAATTCCAAAGCAAGTTTAGTTTAGTTTAGTTTAGTTTAGAGATACAGCACAGAAACAGGCCCATCTGCCCACCGAGTCCACACCAACCAGCGACCCCAGCACATTAACACTATCCTACACACACTAGGGACAATTTACATATATACCAAGATAATAAACCTACAAACCTGTAAGTCTTTGAAGTGTGGGAGGAAACCAAAGATCACGGAGAAAAAAAACACAGTCACGGGGAGAACTAACAAACTCCTTACAGACAACACCCGTAGTCAGGATTGAACCCGGGTCTCTGGCGTTGTAAGCGCTGTAAGGCAGCAACTCTACTGGTGCTCCACCGTGCCGCCCAAAGTTAGAGGTTCAAATCAAAGAAGCGGGTGCCAGGCGACCGTGGCAGAGCCTGAATACCATCAAGGACTACCAGCCAAAATTGGAGGTGATCTCTGATGATGACCTATCTTTACCAGATGATGTCAATCGCTTTTACACCCGTTTTGAATAGGCGAGCACAATTCGGCTGAGGTACAGCCCCATGCCCTGTGGCTGTCCCATATGACTCCATGGCAGGTCAGATCTGCTTTCATGAGGGTAAACCCTTGGAAAACAGCCAGCCCGGATGGAGTTCCTGGATAGGTTCTGAAATAACGCACCAATCAACTGGCCACAGTCTTCACCATCATCTTCAATGTCTTTCTTCAATAGTCTACTACCCCCATCTACTTCAAGGAAGCCATCATTCCAGTCCTCAAGAAAAATAAAATGACCTGTCCCAATGACTTCTGCATGGTAGCTCTGACCTTGACTGTAATTAAGTGCTTTGAATCACTGGTTATGGCTGACATCTTCCGGACAATGTACATCGCTTTCAATTTGCATACAGGAAAAATTGATCAGATTATGAATGATTTCCTACTTTGTTGGTTCTGACCGAAACCCAGCAGATTTCCAGCAGTTCCCGCAATATTTCTAGACTTGCTTAAAATGGCCTTGTTCTTAACACCTAGAATGCTCAATTGAATCCTACCACCAGTGCATTTTTGAATACTGGTTTTATCCTCCATTCCACATTTGCCAAGATGCCATAGCATTTTCATTGCTACATGTTCTGTATTGAGTAAAATCTTGAATTGAGAAATTTTTATAGTTCCTGATGTGATAGTTTCATAATGTTTCCCCTGACACTGGTGACTGAAGTTTCTAATTCTCATTATTTTAACCCATGTTGGGCTAATTAATGCCTTTCACAAAATCTAGTCTGAAGAATATCTCCACAGTCTGGATTGCATGACTATGCCTAACATGATTTCTGTAGCATATCCTTTATTTTACTGTCTGCAGGTAAATGAGGAACCAGTAATTGAGGTCACGCATTTCCTGGAGTGGACGCGACTGGAACCCCAGTCAATGGTCTGGCTGCCAGTCTTGCATCGTTTAGTAACTGCTGAAGCTGCAAAACACCAAGCCAAATGCCACATCTGCAAACAATGCCCAATCAAAGGCTTCAGGTAAATAAAGGCAATCAATTATCTTTTCAGTAACTTTTCTTTGTATTATTCTCTCCAGTTAAACAAAATTATCTTAAGCTCTCCTTTACTTGACATTGATAAATATATAGTGAAGAGCAATTTGCGGGGCTTTGACTTATCACATTGCTCCTTTTGTGTCTCAGCTAAACTAATGAGCATAGACATACGTGACATCATAATAATAATTGGTTCATGCACAACAATAGCATGAGTTTTACAACTCTTCTTAATGCTTCTTTCATAATATTCCCGAGAAAATTCTATCATTTAAATTTGAAAAATATATCTTCTTTGTAATATAACTTACTATGGGAGAACAAAAAATCTTACAGCGTTTCCTTTCCACGTTTCTAGAAGACGCCATATTAAAACATTTGCAGCACAATTGTTAAAGTGCTACTCACCCACTATTACACAAGTCTATACATATCATTCGATAATTGTAACAATTTAAGAAAGCCAAAGTGGTTGGTAGTTCTCAAACATGTATAAACATAGAAACAAAGAAAAATAGGTGCAGGAATAGACCATTCGGCCCTTTGAGTCAGCACCGCCATTCAATATGATCATGGCTGGTCATCTAAGATCAGTACCCTGTTCCTACTTTTTCCCCATAAACTTTAATTCTTTTAACCCTAAGAGCTAAATCTATCTCTCTCTTGAACACATCCAGCGAATTGTCCTCCACTGCCTTCTGTGCCAGAGAATTCCACAGATTCACAACTCTCTGGGTGAAAACATTTTTCCTCATCTCGGTCCTAAATGGCCTACTCCTTATTCTTGAACTGTGACCCCTAGTTCTGAACCCCCAACATCAGGAACATTTTTCCTGCATCTAGCCTGTCCAATCCTTTAAGAATTATATATGTTTCTATAAGGTACCCTCTCATCCTTCTAAATTCCAGTGAATCCAAGCCCAGTCGACCCATTCCTTCATCATATGTCAGTCCCGCCATCCCAAGAACTAACCTGGTGAACCTACGTACAATCCCTCAATAGCAATAATGTCCTTACTCAAATTAGGAGACCAAAATTGCACGCAATACTCTAGGTGCTGTCTCACCAGGGCCCTGTACAACTGCAGTAGGACCTCCTTGCTCCTAAACTCAAATCCTCTCGCAATGAAAGCCAACATGTCAATAGTCACAATATGTCAACATGTCAGCACTGCAGTGCTGTACCTGCAGCTTACTTTCAGTAAGCTTTATACCAGCAAAAAACAACGGTACTATTAAAAGATAAAAATGCTCTTGTGTTCCCACTCTCTGCACCCTTAAACTTATATTTTACATTGTTCCTTAATATTTGCCATACTCCTGTGTTAATCTTATATGCATTCATTTATAAAGAATACATAGCATTAAAATAGGTCACCGGGACCAACTGGTCTTTTCCCATCCATTTCATCTTACCCTATGATCATGTACCCTGGGTTCCAATCAGAACTGACTTTCATTTGTTTTGTGTTTCGTGTTTAAGTCCTAAATCTAATTAACTCTTATGTTTTCTGCTTTAGGTACCGAAGTCTGAAGCAGTTTAATGTTGATATCTGCCAAACGTGTTTCTTGACAGGAAGGGCAAGCAAGGGTCACAAACTGCACTATCCCATCATGGAGTACTGTGCTCCTGTAAGTAGCATTGTAGCAGGCTCCATAACCCTCTTATATACACATTCACAAAGAATCCTGTTCCTAACTGAACCAATGTCCATATCCATGCTTTGTACCCACTGTTGGTGTTGAATCATGATTATTATATTTTCATGTTTGATCAAATCTCAGGCTGTTTTTTCCCCAATTCCATTTTGTACTCATTCCTACTTCTGAGCAACCTTTAAATAAGTGATAAGACTGACAGCAGTATTAATAAAAGTCTCATCTTAAATCCATCTTACAAACTGCCTTTTGTGCCTTCATGAATATCAATACTTTATGTGCATTGTCCCTTTTTTTCGTGACTTTCTTCACTCTTCACTATTCATCGAAGAGGCTACCTGAACATTTTGGTCCAAAACACCTGAAAAAAATTGCTATGGCTACAACAAAGAGCTAATTTTATTTATCCAAACTCCAGGGCTCCCTAGCACCAATTCCCAATAGAATAAGATGCAAAAGATGATGTAATTCGGTCATCGAGAGTGCCAACAAATCCCACAATCTTTCTGGTTCTAAGACAACTTTAAACTGGTCAACTTTATTCAATTTGAATGATTTGAATGAAGATTACTTCCAACAAATTTTACTCCGATCGCCCTGGCCAGCAGAATGAACAACCACACACAATGAATCAATCTCACATCCCATAGATCAAGTAAGTGTGCATTAGCTGGCACCTAAATCTGTTTGCTTTTCCCCAAGACTACATCAGGAGAGAATGTGCGAGACTTTGCAAAAACATTGAAAAACAAGTTCAGAACCAAACAGTACTTCAGTAAACATCCACAGAGAGGTTACCTACCAGTCCAATCAGTGATGGAGGGTGACAACATTGACACGTAAGTCAAGCCATTAGTTTTGCCTTAATCTTGAACTAAGGCTTTTGAATTATTTATTTATTGTAATAATAGTCATTTTCTTTGTATTTCCTCCTACCTTTACGAGTTTTTTTTTTCTTTCCCCACTTTCTAAGAAATGCCAACAAATATTTGAATTAATTCCATGCAAAATTACTAAATCCCCAATTAGCTATTCGTCAGGCACAGTCCAAGACCATGGGAGCTGAAGTCAAATAAAATGCCCCAAAATTCCACATAGTTAGTTTCTTCCCATGGTCGCCAGTCACCTCCTTGTTAAATCCATTCCTACCCAGCATTCACTGGCATAGACTTCCTAAAAGACGCCACCTCTGATGAGGCTCTGAGTAGCACAATGGTCAATCCCATTGAACCAATTTGAAAGCCAACCATATACTGGACCAACTATCAAAGAGCTTGAACATTTAGAAGACTCTTTGACATTTGCACACTTTCAAAAAACCACCAAGAGCTATTAACGTGGATATACTATTAACATGCTTTTGTAAAACACTAATATGTTAAAACAAAACATCAGAAAATACTAAAACCAAAAAGAAAGTTGTAATTTGTTTCACTCCTTCTCCATTGAAATTAATGGAATCATTGAGTTTGTGTCAAATCTAATCAGTGTTCAGTGGGCAAGTTGAAGATAGACACAACATTCTGGAGTAACTCAACGGGACAGGCAGCATCTCTGGAGAGAAGTAATGGGTGACATTTTGGGTCGAGACCTTAAAGTTCAGCAACATCCTCTCTCACTGCTCCCCCTCTGTGATTCCTCTTTCATACTCCAGCATTTTGTGTCTACCTTCGATTTAAACCAGCATCTGCAGTTCTTTCTACATACTGTAGGTTGGTAAGTTTGCACTTCCCTGATCTCCATGGGGAGTCTGGTATTGGTAAATTAAACAAGAAATCCCCAGCAACCTGCTGAGTGGACTTTCTGCACTGGGGCACACTTGAATCAGTGAAAAATGACGGTGACTTTATTTTTAACCTTTACAAAGGATACCAAGATAGGTTGTTCCTTAGCGGGGTGCTATTTTTGTAGTTCACAGCTGTTGGGGACTTGAAGTTTACAGGTAGTAAATGCCCTTTGATCTCTATTGGTGGAGAAACGTAAAGAATGGTGTGAAGATGTTTGTGGAAGAAATACTAAGGAAATATAGGGAAAAAAAACAATTTAAGCCATGTGACAAGACTCACTGTTGTAGGGGACCATGACTTTATTTTAACTTGTACCAATACGTGAAGGTATGTTTCATCAGCTTGACTCCAATGTGAAAAAAAACTATTAACAATCTGCATAAAACCCAGCCTCAATTAATGGGTGACGTTTCGGGTCGAGATCCTCCTTCACCAGTCTGAAGAAGGGTCTCGACCCGAAACGTCACCCATTCCTTCACTCCAGAGATGCTGCATGTCCCGCTGAGTTACTCCAGGTTTTTGTGTTCACTCCTCAATTAATGTTAACAGCATAGGTTTGAAAAGTAATGATAAGCACATGGGAATACATCTTTTGAGGACACACTACCCAATTGATGTATCAACGGTGATGCATTACTAAATCCCCTGATTATGTTATCACACAGTAAGATATAATGTGTAGTTTTACAAATAAGGAACATTTCTCGAGGCAGCTATTGTCATTGCCTGTGTGAGTGAGTGAGTGAGTGAGTGAGTGAGTGAGTGACACTATACATATAGATAAGTGTCCTTTTTATCTTTCAGACCTGCCATGTCTCCAATGTTGCCACACGCAGATACACACTCCAGGATCGAACACTATGCCAATAGGTAGGTTAGTGGGAATTGTGGCAGAATGTCTTAATGTAGATACAATGGGATTACAACATTTGATATAGCTCTTATATTGACAGCATTTTCCATTAATTATTTGCGATATTTCTTTGACAAAATCATCAGCACTTATAGAGAACCATTACAATAATTCATTACTGTGTGTCTTGTTGGCAATCATTTCAGACAGTGGGGCGCTAGTCCCTTGGACTCAAGGGTTATTGAATAACCATTTCATACACTTTCCATTGCACAGTGTACCACTGCAGAACAGGCAAAGGGAAATAACAGGGAAGTCCTGGTTTGCAGAGCAGGTAGTCGAGGGTGCAGTGATGGATGGTGATAGTGAGATGTCTGATCGAGGCATGCATGGCGACCAGGATTAGAGGTCCAATTGGGCTATTGGATTAAAGTCTAAGAGGAGCAATCTCCACAGGAGTATGGAACCAAGATGGGTCATCAGATCAGGCCCTGGGAGATGTCAATCAAGAACTGGGAAATATTGTGGATCAGAGTTGCACGCTGGCAGCTCACCATTGACCACACATTTTATGCAGCAATTTATTTCAAAAGGACTTTAAAATGAAAGAGAGTCACTAACGTCAAATATATATCGGTCCAGAAAAGTGGTTGAAAAGCTGTGGATCCATTAAGAGTATGTTTCTAGGGTTTGCAATACCAAGCTGCCGACATGCGTTTCTACTGCACAAATATTTGTTCAGTAAACTAATGTGATTGTCGCTTCTCCATGCAGGCTTGCAGAAATGGAAAGTAAAAACTGTTCATTCTTCAGCGGTAGCCTCTCACCTGATGAAAGTGTGTAAGTATTATAATAATAATTTCGAACTCCTGCACACAGCATGCGAGCAATAAAAATATTCCAGCAAATGAAAATTATAATATTTGTATCATGTAACTTCTTGGATAAAATAATGATTCATTCTTGACCTTGTGATAAAAATCAAGCACAACACCAATAACAATTTAAAGAAAAACTTACGTTTGTACAGCAGCTTTCACATCTCCAGCATGTTCCAATGCATTGACAATTAGAAGTGGACCCGTTGTATTGTTGAAAACATAGCAGTCAATTAGCATCCAAGTGGGTCCCACAAACATTAATGTGAAAAAAAAGTTATTCAGAATATTACTCATTGAGGAAGGGTCAAATATACAGATGAAACTTGCTGGCCCAAACAATATTGACACTCATTAAAATTCTTCAAAGATAAGTGAATTTGAAAACTCTGGTTGCATGTAAAGATGTTGTTTAGAACTCAATTGGATAAAAAGCCTGCACATGTCAAATGATGAAAATATTATTCTCTTCCTGACATGTACTGCGTCCTGTGGAGAATGCCACATGAATGCTGTGCCAGAGGTTGCCAGTACATGTAGTTCTAGACACTGAGATGTGTTGACAGATGAGCTGACTTACAATGTAAATACAGCCACTTGGCTACTGGGATGAATAAAACCATACATAAGATCTAAACTACAGTTGACTCAATACAGCTCAGACAATTTAAGTTACTTAAAAAGGTACAAATTTACACAGTACAAACATTACAAAATCAGCAGAGAATATTTTGATTGTCGAATCAGCAGCTCAGGCTCTCCTCCTCAATGTTCATCATTAGTCCAATGCGTGTACAGAGGATATATGCCGCAAAGCTTCACCTATTAGTTTGTGACCTTTTCACATAATGTCATTCCCACATTAAGTCTAACACCATACAAAGGTCAAATGCAAAGTTGCCTGCCATTTGCTCAGAGTTTAAGGGTGTGTGTCTAGCAATTAAAAAAACATTGTCTCATCCCTTGATATCCCTGTACAATTTCTCTGCCTTTCTGTCCTGTCATAAAACATAGGGTTAAATTGAGGACAGATCAATACTTGTTAGTTGTCTCCAGTCACACTCTGTTACACAGCAATCAGAAAAAAAACAATATATGCTTTGTGAAGACAGGATCAAATGCCATTATACCCTTTCACATGGATGTATCCAAACTAATCCTGAACAGATTTATTAAGTCATTGTGTTTTGAGTGTTTTCAATAAAAATAAAAATGACACTTGGAGAATTCCCTGTAGAGCTAAGGACTCAGTTTTTAGTTTTTAGTTTTTAGTTTTAGAGATACAGCACGGAAACAGGCCGTTCGACCCACCGAGACGGCACCGACTAACGATCCCTGCACATTAACACTATCCTACACACTAGGGACAATATACATTCATACCAAGCCAATTAACCTACAAACCTGTATGTCTTTGGAGTGTGGTAGGAAACTAAGCATCTCGGAGAAAACCCACGCAGGTCACAGTGAGAACGTACAAACTCCGTACAGACAGCACCCGTAGTCAGGATCAAATCCGGGTCTCTGGCGCTGTAAGGCAGTAGCTCTACTGCTGCGCCATCGTGCCGCACTGTGATTGAAACATTTATGGAACACTTTTTATGTAAATACAGAGATGATGAGCAGTTGGTCGTTCAGTATTTCAGTCCTGAGACAGATCAAGACTCTCCTCAAAATCCATCTCACAATCCAAACCAGCTCTTGGGTGCGCTGGACACTGAAGGGAAGACGGAACTTGAAGCCATTATCGGACATCTGGAAAATGAGAATAGGTATGAGTCATTTCTGTCATGTTGTTGTTAAGATGGGTGGACCAGAGGAGAACAAATAACTAAGTAACAACAGTCTATTACAGTCATAAAATCAAAACAATGAATTCTGGAAATAGTCGGTACGTCAGACAGCATCTGTGGAGGGAGGATCAGATTTAACATCTCAAATCAATAACCTTTCATCCGAAGGTCATCAACCTGAAACATTATGGCCTTATTTCAGAAGGCCATCATCCTGCTTCCCTCTCCTTAGATGCTGCCTGACTGGTGAGTATTTCCTCTTTTGTTTTTTTTACTTCTGACATCTGGTGTTTTGATTTTCATACAATGCAGTCATTTTGCCATGTAAAATACGTTATACTATTAACGTAATTTCCTCAGAAGAATTGTGAGATGTAATAGATTTATCTGTGTGTCTTGGGTCTCAGTTTGACAGAAACTGATTAGATAAATATATAATATTTCTTTTCTGCTGCAGCTGAAATTTGATTTGAGCTGTCAACCAATTTCCAAACACAGACAGCTCCACTCCACAAAACTAATTATTATCCAACCTCACTATTAAGACTCAGCAACCTCAATCGGAGGCTGGTGGCAAAGTAAATGAGGAGATTTAACCCATCCAGCAATTGGGTTAAATTTAAAGTAGGTTTCTTGGTATGGATCCAACTGGAGTGCAATATTTTATAAATTTATTATCACAAGTACACAGAGGTCATGTACGTGGCAATGTCCTGTTCCATAAAGATTCTCCACCACTGTAATAAAAATGCTGTCTGGAATTCCACCTCCCCCTCGCCACTCAAACAACCTTTGCACTACTGGGGGCCGAAAGTACAAATTTATGTGTTTTGCTCCATCCCACACCAGCATAATAGAATAAAGTAAATCAAATACATTGCAAAAATTGAAGTTGTTCAATTACAAATTCTCCCAAGGATCTTGCAGGAGGAATACAGGCGATTGAAATGGCAGCATGAAGAGGCAGCAATATCCTCCTCTGTACAAGAGAGATCGGCCAGCTCCCCTCTCAGCCCTCGGGACACAGAGCTTCTTGCTGAGGCAAGGTTACTCCGACACCACAAATCGCGGCTGGAGACCAGGATGCAGATCTTGGAAGATCACAACAAACAGCTGGAATCTCAACTCCGGAGACTCCGGGAGTTATTACTGCAGGTGAGTGATTATATAAATGATATCAGTCCAAAACTTACAAAGCTCATCTTTTTTATTATTGGAAAGAAATAATAATGATTTTTTTAACTCATCCTTGTTTCCCAAGAGTTGAAGATCTATAAAAAATGTGGATTTGTGTTTATAAACCAACTTTCATACAACAAGTAATTTGTACTATTTACTGGTTTTAAAATAGCATTTGGGTCACTCAAATGTTCTTTGTGAAATGTACAAAAATCTAATTGCAGTGTTTGCAGAAGTGTATTGTCGGCTCTCCCTGTCTATCAGCAGCACTGATGATCTATTGCAAGATTTAGCAACACAGCTGTGAACTCTGCAGCCAGTTCTTACAGGGTTTGGACTACAATTGGCATCTTCCAATTCAGTAGAGCATGGCCTCATTGCCAATGAGTGCTATAGTGAAGAGGGTATTGGATGAATACTCCGGGAGATTCAGAATGACTTGGATAGACAGGTGAAGAACAGTGCCTGCAGGGGACATATTCTTTACAGAAGGGTCACAGAAACCTTCCAGTGATATTGTCAGACACCTCCAGCAGGATATTGCCAAGGGGATCCCTGTAAGAAGTAATTTCACAGGGACATGTGCCATCCCTGCTCTGCCTGCTTCTGCAGTCTGAAATAAAAAGAGATCAGGTTTTCACCACGTGAGGATGCAGGTTAGGTGACCTCTCTAATGTAGAAGTCAGAAGCAAACTGTGAGATGCGATAGACATCTGCAGCGTGCAACGATCATAAGGGCTTGTCCCACTTGGGCGACCTAATCCGCGAGTCCAGAAGAGTGCCTTGACCTTCAAGCTCGAGGGCACTCTCCTCGAAAGCCTCGAGCTGGATCGACCGGCTGCGTTGATGTTCGCCTCTCCATGCTCTCTAGAGGTGCTGCCCAACCTGCTGAGTAACTCTGGTACCTTGCGCCCTTTTGTGCATTAACCAGCAACTGTAGTTGTTTGTTCCTATTACTTATACAATGATAATGCCGTACTCAGTTGTAGCAGACAAACGTCAAAGGGATTCCATCCACCCCCACCCCAACCAGTCCATTATAATGAGGGTTTACTGTATAGTCATTTTTGTAATTAGGACAAAGCAACAGCTAAGTTGTGCTCAGCAAATCCCCCGTAACTGCAGCATGAAAATGGCTCTGTTGTAATATTGTTGATTAAGTAATGGATATCAACCAAAAAAAACAGGGATGACACCCTGCTTTTCTTCAAAATAGTTCTTTGTAATCTTTTACATCACATGGCAGGGCTGTGGAGGCCTGTTCTTAACACATCCTCTGATATTCAGCACCTCCCACATTGCAGCACCCATCCACACTGCACTGAATTGGCTGCCTAGATTATTGTGCTCCAATCTTGGAGGCTTTTGAACTATATCTTCAACATGCTTGAGCAGCCTCTATAAACCTCTCTCATTAAAGCTCTGCAGCAAAAATGAAGATTTGTGAAGTTGTCGGCAGTGTTCAAAATGAATTTTAAAAGAATAGATTTTACAGTAAACAGATTATTATGGATTAGTTGAGCACAAATAGCCATTGAAGCGTTGGACATTGCCAATCCCAAGTCTCTGCTGAAATCTCAATAAAAATGTAATTGGAAGTATATTTTCTACTTCACCAATATGGAGTAGGAACTAGTTTGAGGAATTTTTAACCGTCGATTTTGATGGCTCGCATTTTGTGAGCTGGCATCATTGACAGATTGCTGACGGTAGAGAAAATGACTTTAGTTTTCCTGTTCTTTGGGTTGAACATTGGGTGAAGGGACAGTAATGGTGCCAGTTGGGTTACACCAACTCCCTCATCAGAGGCCCACATCATTTCTACTCCACTCCAGGCCCGATCCTTCACCAGGCTCTGCTGGAGTGATAAGGAGCAGGAATGGTTTAGTTTAGTTTATTGTCACATGAGGAACAGTGAAAAGCTTTCTTTTGTGTGCTATACAGTAGCAATGTTACAAAATTTTGAGATTTTAAAAATCAAGTCTGCAATTTATCCCATCAGATAAAGCATAAAAATAAGTTTAATTTGGCACCTAATTCACTTTCATATCTCAAGTATTTAAAAAGTTATGGCCATTTTCATACTGGGAAATTAGCATCTTGTTCCCTATTGATTTTCTATGGACATAACAAAAAAGCTGTGATCGTGGACAGTCAAAAGCCCATAACTTTCTTAAACATTAAGAGAACTGAATGAAATTTTCAGTTATCATCGATTGAACCATTCTGAAACAAATATAAAATTATCTTACTTGGATGACCTGAAATTAAAGCATATAATTAGTTAGTTACCTAATTGTAGCTAATTTCAGACTTCAATTACTAGATCTAAACATCTATCCATTTCTTAATAAATTATTAACATTTTTAAATAGCCTAAATGTCCAAATAATATTCACAAATAATTCACAATAAAACATGATTTTTAAATCTCATTTACATTAATTTATAGACCAAATGGAAGGAATTTAGTGTTCAATTGCTGTAAATTAAAGTCCATTTTAAATCAGCTTTCCAGTGGGTTCCTGTGGAACGCGCTGGTTTAGAACGTTCACATTGCGGAAGATTTGTGCCCCAAATGCCGAGAAAAATACTGCGGGATATAATGGGCCCAAAATGAGCTACTCGCAATATTAAACTTTGTATAAAGGGATCTTTAGAAGCCCTTTTTAATGTAAAAATATACAGCCTACCTTCTGCTATTTGCTTTATGAGACCCTGCGGTTGCTGGTGTTCGCGGGTTTAGAGGTTGATTTTTAAACTACTATAACTATTATACGAGGCCTTTAAAACTAATAATAGCTTTTGCGACGGGGTCTTCCAGCGATTTTTCGTTAATAATTAACTAGGCTGAACATCTTCGATTTGAACAGCCTAGCGAAAATCGCGTTTTAAACCCGCCCCCCTCTAAACGGCGCCAAAATCGCGCACACCCGCAGCGGCAGATTTTCAGCGACGCTTCAGGTAGGCTTTGCAACATACCTATATACAGTCAGTTGAAAAACTACACATGACTACAATCGAGCCGTCCATAGTGTATAGATAGAAGATATAGGGAAAATTGTTTAGTTCAAGATAAAGGCCAGTAAAGCCTGATTAAAGATAGTCAAGGATCTCCAATGAGGTAGATGGTAGCTTAGGACCTCTCTCTCGTTGTTGATAGGACTGTTCAGTTGCCTGATAACAATTGGGAAGAAAATCCTTGAATCTGGAGGTGTGCATTTTCACACTTTTGTACCTCTTGCCTGATGGGAGAGGGGAGAAGAGCGGAGTGCCAGGGTGAGGCCTGTCCTTGATTATGCTGGTGGCCTTGCCGAGGCAGTGTGAAGTGTAGATGGAGTCAACGGAAGAGAGGTTGGTTTGGTGACGGTCTTTGCTGAGTCCACAATTCTCTACAATTTCTCGTGGGCATGTATGAATCTGTTTCCAAACCATATTCTGATGCATCCCGATAAAATGCTTTCAAGAATGCACCTGTAGAAATTGGTGAGAGTTGTTGGGAACATGCCAAACTTTCTAAACCTTCTATGGAAATTGAGGCGTGATGTGCTTTTTTGGCCATATGAGTGATCCAGGACAAGTGGCTGGTGATTGTTACTCCTAGGATCTAGAACAAGGGTGGGGAACCTGCGGCCTTCAAGGCCATTAAGTGCGGCCTTTTGAATGAATCCAAATTTTGTAGAACAAATCTTTTTATTATTATTAATATTTTGTTCATCTTTTAATATTTTTATTTTAATCTTAAAATGAACGTATTTAAAATACCAAAAAGTAAAAGAAGATTCAACGAAATAATCCTCCCCGACTGACGGCCGGGGAGTAGGTCATTAGTAAGTCTATGAGGGCTATTTTAACAAAATAATTGCCATTTTGAAGTATCTAATTGAAGTTTCTTAGATGCGGCCTTATTAGATTACAGCTAACAATGCGACCTTCCACCATGGAAACCTTCCCCACCCCTGATCTAGAAGCTTACAGCCATCTATACTTCAGCGCCATCAACGTATACCGGGGTATGAGTACCGCTTTGTTTCCTGAGGTCGATCACTATCTCCTTTGCTCGCTGAGATTGAGAGAAAGATTTTTGTCTTGACACCAGGTTACAAGGTTCTCATTCTCCTTCCTGTACTCGTCATTATTTTATAACTGGCCCACTACGATGGCGTCATCTGTGAATTTGTAGATTGAGTTGGATTTGTGCTTGTTTGCACATTCGTGGATGTATAAGGAGTAAAGAAGGGGGCTAAGAATGCATCCTTGCCGAGCATCAGTGTTGAGGATTATCCTAAACTATGATTTTCACCCTATCCTCGCTGTTTATGGTCTGCGGGTCAGGAATAGAAAATTCCTCTGGAAACCCACATAATCCTTGACAAATTTCAGAAATGCAAGTATTATTTTTGAAGGAATAAGGAATCCAAAGAAAATATGAAACCATGTATTCAACAGACTTTGTAACACCAGTTATGATTCTTTGTAATTAATATTCCAAAGTTTTACAACTTCATTTATCAGGATTTCAAGATCAGTGATCAGCATGTGTGACGAATCTTATAGAATTTTTCGAGGATGTAACTAGTAGAGTGGATGAGGGAGAACCAGTGGATGTGTTATATCTGGACTTTCAGAAGGCTTTCGACATGGTCCCACATAAGAGATTAGTATACAAACTTAAAGCACACGGTATTGGGGGTTCAGTATTGATGTGGATAGAGAACTGGCTGGCAGACAGGAAGCAAAGAGTAGGAGTAAACGGGTCCTTTTCACAATGGCAGGCAGTAACTTGTGGGGTACCGCAAGGCTCAGTGCTGGGACCCCAGCTATTTATAATTAATGATTTGGACGAGGGAATTGAATGCAACATCTCCAAGTTTGCGGATGACACGAAGCTGGGGGGCAGTGTTAGCTGTGAGGAGGATGCTAGGAAGCTGCAAGATGACTTGGATAGGTTGGGTGAGTGGGCAAATGCATGGCAGATGCAGTACAATGTGGATAAATGTGAGGTTATCCACTTTGGTGGCAAAAACAGGAAAGTAGACTATTACCTGAATGGTGGCCGATTAGGAAAAGGGGAGATGCAACGAGACCTGGGTGTCATGGTACACCAGTCATTGAAAGTAAGCATGCAGGTGCAGCAGGCAGTGAAGAAAGTGAATGGTATGTTAGCATTCATAGCAAAAGGATTTGAGTATAGGAGCAGGGAGGTTCTACTGCAGTTGTACAGGGTCTTGGTGAGACCACACCTGGAGTAATACGTACAGTTTTGGTCTCCTAATCTGAGGAAGGACATTCTTGCCATAGAGGGAGTACAGAGAAGGTTCACCAGACTGATTCCTGGGATGTCAGGACTTTCATATGAAGAAAGACTGAATGGACTCGGCTTGTACTCGCTAGAATTTAGAAGATTGAGGGGGGATCTTATAGAAACTTACAAAATTCTTAAGGGGTTGGACAGGCTAGATGCAGGAAGATTGTTCCCGATGTTGGGGAAGTCCAGAACAAGGGGTCACAGTTTAAGGATAAAGGGGAAATCTTTTAGGATTGAGATGAGAAAAACATTTTTTTACACAGAGAGTGGTGAATCTCTGGAATTCTCTGCCACAGAAGGTAATTGAGGCCAGTTCATTGACTATATTGAAGAGGGAGTTAGATGTGGCCCTTGTGGCTAAAGGGATCAGGGGGTATGGAGAGAAGGCAGGCACAGGATACTGAGTTGGATGATCAGCCATGATCATATTGAATGGCGGTGCAGGCTCGAAGGGCCGAATGGCCTACCCCTGCACCTATTTTCAATGTTTCTATGTTTCTATGATCCAACCTTTCACCAGGGATTCTGTTTCATAGAATTTATCCACTGTTTAATAAATATGTTAGCGACATAGAGTGGAAGAAAATCAATAGCGCAACAACCTTTTGTTTATAATGTAGTTGCCGGCCTTCTACTTTGCACAGCATCAATCCTTACAAAGGTAACTAGTTAGACTATCAACAATAGGCAATCCGGTATTGGAAAACAGCTTCATGCATCACTGGTGACTGCTGATCAATAGCCAGTGCCTGCATTGTTTCATTAATCTTACAAATAATTTATTGTTATTTATTCAGATTGTAAGCATAAGCACCTCATGACCCTCTCCTTGTATTTTAGTCCATCATGGCTTTTCTGTGCTTTATATCATCTGTGTTTAGAAGATAATACAAAAAAAGCCCTGAGAGAAATTGCTCTCCAGTTCTTATTTCCCTCTGCTGGAGCTTCTGCATATTCCATGAGTTCACTAATTTAATGAAGTAATACATAGACTCTTTATTAATGGCTTATTTGAAGATAGAATTCTAGTTTTCTATCTAGTGCTCTGAAGCAATTTGTCTTCTCCCCCCAGAGACTTCATTCCATGCACTGAATGAGACATCATTTGGTGCACAATGGTATTTAGGTGTTACGCTCCTAAATTGCCTTCTGCTATAAATGTTCTAAAAACAAGTTATTTGTTGAAGATCAATGCAAACAATTGGACTAATTGGTGCAAGCTACATCTTCATTAGAATGGCATTTAAAAGAGTTCAACTTGAAATTTTAACTGCAATTAAAAAATACATGCGTATGACCATGCCATTTGCTAGTTTCTTCAGCATTCCAGCTAATTATTCTGACTGTCTCAAAGATCATTATCCTGTTGATTTTATATCAGGGTAGATTTTTATGATTTCAGAAGATGAGTGATGACAGTGTGAAGGAATGCAATATTGTTCTCCTTGGAACTACACTTATACCAACCTTTCCCAGACTAGAACACAGATCAGTACAACACAAAACAGGCCCTACGGCCCACAATGTTTTTGCCGAGCATGATGCCAAGGTCAATTTTTATGTGCCTGCACATAATTAATGTCATTCCATTCCCTGTATATCCGTATGCCTATCCAAAAGTCTCTTAAATGCCACTATCGTATCAGTCTGAACCACGAACACATCAGCGCATTCCAAACACTGATCATCTCCTGTGTAAAATACTTGCCCTGCATATCTCCTTTAAACTTTGCCCATCTTAACTTAAAGCTATGTCCTCTAGTATTTGATTTTTTCATGCTGGGAAAAAGGTTCTCAGGAGACTACACATGCTAGAATCACGGGCAAATAAAGCTGCATCTATCCTCGAGGTGAGGTGAATGCATTGGATGAGATTGAAGGAGATACAGGTGAATCTCTGTCTTACCTGAGAGAGTTGTTTAGATCTCTGGATGGTTGAGGGAAGAAGTGTAGGGATAAGGTGTAATTCCTTCTATTATTTCTGGGGGAAATGCCAGGGAAAGGGGAGGGATGTGTGGGGAAGAATGAGCAAACTAGGAATCACAGCGAAAATAGGCCCTGCAGAAACCAAAAATGGATGGGGAAGGGAAGATGTGACTGGTGGGATCACATTGTAACTGGTGAAAATGTGCAAGAATATGATGCTGCATCCCAAGAGCAAAAAGTCTCACCTCGAGAACAGATACAGCTTTATTTGCCCGTGAATCTAGCCTTTGTTCTCTTGTGTCTCCATATAAACTAATAAACCTGAAACAGGTGCAACAAACTGGAAAACATATTAATTTTTAGCCTATTAACTCTGCCTAGGTTCAGCTCAGTCGGAGTTAGATGTAAAGAAGCAGGAGAAGTTATAAATGGTCCTGAAATTGGATTTCTATGTTACGAGGTACCTGTAGTTACAAGACCTTGAGCCACTTGGGATTAGCAAATAAAACAATATTGTGTTCATTTACCGTCCGATTTAGCGTTAAATGAGATATCATGTTGCCATGCTGTAACAGGTTTCAGTGGATATTTTTGTAATGCTCTCTGTAATCAAAGAGCAACTGATCGCTTCCTCAAGGGTTTCTAGGTTTTTTTGTCTTACCATTATTAACTAAGGACATCTCTGTTATTGTGTAACTTTCATTGCATATCAATTTCCTTGTATTATTCCCCAAACAGATTTCCAACAAAGGCATCAACACACATTCAGACAAAAATAATTCCTACCATTTCTGCAGAACAATCACAAGATAACTTTTATTGTGTTAATTGCAAATAGGCACTTCACTTCACTGCAACACACAAACAACCACACTTACATATGTACACGTGTCCACTCATGTATTCACATATGTGCACTTATGGCATATACACATTGGCCCTATCACTCTCTTCAATGTTCTTGTGTTACATCAAAAATGTGTTTATTCTCTTCTTTACCACTGAATCCATATCATATTCAGTTCAATACTTGTGGCACATTCTTTATTCCTCCTGAGGATTTCAAAAGCATCAAATCCCATTTCCCATTATTCCTCGTTTCTTTTCAGCTTTGAATGCCCACGTTTGCTCCTATTTAATCATTAACTTTGTTTATCTCATCTTCTATTCTAACTTTTGCAACTTTGTCACTTTCCAGCAATATAGGTTCCCAACAGGTTTTCATCAAATTGTAAGGCTAATCCAAATTATTGACCATCTGGTTGTGGTATAGTATCCTATGTAGGCAGTAATAGATTGATTGTGTCTTCTGCTTGCCTTTGCTCATCTCCATTGCCTTGTGTTGGATGCAACTTGTCAGCTTCTCGATAACCTCAGTCCATTAACATTTGTAATTGTGGAAAGGTGATCCAAAATAACACCACAATATACACAATTCATCAGAGATCTGCCAGCAAATGGTTCCCTACCTTGGAATGCACAATTCCTTTGGGATTGCAAGGGTCCAGACTTTAATGACGTTGGGATAGTTTAGTTAGAAACTACCTGAGTTCTTACAAGGACCACCTTATGACATCATTAGGCATTTGCAGGAAGGCACATATTTTATCAAATCTGCAGGTCAAAAAGGTTTGAAACTTCAGTTCTAAAGTACCAGAACTAAAAATGACAGCCTTTTGTCACAGCAATATAAGTTTGTAGTCATCCTCGTATCTAATAGCATTACAGTTATTGTTTTGATATGTGTTTGCTTACGATATAGGTAAAACTAGCACATATTAGTAGGAGAAAGATGGCTCCACACACACTCGTGTTGGGATCAAAAGCAAGAATTATTTATTTCCAAGTTAAAGATCACAGACTGATTTACATAATTATATGCGCGAGTCTGAGCATGTACGAGAATGAGTACAGCTCATATGCATAAATTACATGGATATTGTCACAGTTATCCCTTTTGATTAGAATCTGAATGCAGATGACCAAAGGGCTATGGAATGATATGAGATAGCAAAAGCCAGATCTGTTATTTAAGTAGGACATTAAGAGTCATCTTACAAAAAACATCATTGACGTTGAAGGTTTTGTGGATTTAATTTTAGAAATCTTGGTCTATTGTACAAGAAATTACCAGGACTGGCACCTTAATGAAAGAAGATGGGAAGGGATGTTTAGCAACCTTTCCTAGTCATGCATGATGTATAATAATTGGTGCCCTTCAGCATTTAAGGCCACAGCAACATATCTCCAAGAGAAATATTTTTTTAAATATTTCTTTACATTCATTACTAGGTCTGGAAATTATGTTCATCCATATGTACTGAATTCTCTCTAAAATACAAACATCTTGAAAGTACAGTATCCCAAGATTTTAAGCAAATTTTTCGATTGAATCAGCTTGAATTAAGAGCTGCTTTTCCATTTTGTACTGACAAATATAAATGGCTTAAACACAAACTGCTGGAGTAACTCAGTGGGACAGGCAGCGTCTCTGGAGAGAAGGAATGGGTGACGTTTAGGGTCGAGACCCTTCTTACCAGACTGATTCCTGGGATGTCAGGACTTTCATATGAGGAAAGACTGGATAGACTCGGCTTATACTTGCTAGAATTTAGAAGATTGAGGGGGGATCTTATAGAAACTTACAAAATTCTTAAGGGATTAGACAGGCTAGATGCAGGAAGATTGTTCCCGATGTTGGGGAAGTCCAGAACAAGGGGTCACAGTTTAAGGATAAGGGGGAAATCTTTTAGGACCGAGATGAGAAAAAAAATTCACACAGAGAGTGGTGAATCTCTGGAATTCTCTGCCACAGAAGGTAGTTGTGGCCAGTTCATTGGCTATATTTAAGAGGGAGTTAGATGTGGCCCTTGTGGCTAAAGGGATCAGGGGGTATGGAGAAAAGGCAGGTACAGGATACTGAGTTGGATGATCAGCCATGATCATATTGAATGGCGGTGCAGGCTCGAAGGGCCGAATGGCCTACTCCTGCACCTATTTTCTATGTTTCTATGTTAAGACATCGACCTGAAACGTCACCTATTCCTTCCCTATAGAGATGCTGCCTGTCCCACTAAATTACTCCAACATTTTGTGTCTATCTTCAGTTTAAATCAGCATCTGTAGTTCTTTCCTACACAATTTAAATAGCTTCATGTTCGTTGATAGTTCTCTTTTCTCGTGACTAATCAACCTCAACTTCTCATCACTGTAGTTTTTAGTATCAAGTTCCTTGCTCTGTTCAATAACATTCAGTGTCCCTTGAAGGTAAAGCATGTACAATTGTACAGAATGTTCTATATCTACAAGAGCTTGTTGAGATGTGTTGCTTGCTGCCCTCTGGTGGTTTCCACAGCTTGTTTCGGTATCTTCCATTCAACTTGCAGGTTAAGAGATTTTGGCCAAAGATTGGCTTTACATCTTTATTGCATACAGTTTATTTTCCAACTGTTGGATGCAAAATAATTAATGATGAGAAATGTATTGCACATTAACTCTTACCTTATTTGCACGATGACTGAGAATATTCAACATAATTAAAGAACAATGCACAAACATGAGGACACAAAGTGCTGGAGAAACTCAGCAGGTCAGGCAGCATCCCTGGAAAACATGGATGGGTGATGTTTCGAGTTGGGACCCTTCTTCTTAATGTCACCTATCCACATTCCCCAGAGATACTCCCTGACCTGCTGAGTTACCCCAGCACTTTTTGTCCTTTAGTGTGAACCAGCATCTGCAGTTCCTTATTTCTACAATGCAAAATCAAGGGTTACTTCAGAGACCATCAGCAAAGTGAAGAAAATATCCTTATTTCTCCCTTCATGCTCACCTCCAATTATAGATGCAAGAGCAAGTGGGTAGCTTTCTCAGTAAGGTCATCATCCAGCAGTTCAGTTGCCTCTGTGGCTTCCCTCCCCCAGCAATCCCAGTCCCACCAACAACACTGCCATCCCACCCCTTTTCCTCGGCACCCAGTCCTGAACCAGTAGATCACTCTATGTTGCCAAAGCCTCTTGTTCTTTGTTCTTCTTTACCCTCCCTCAATCCCATTCACTCAATCCCATTCGTGCAAGTGTGTCCCAGACCCCCACTGAGCAGCTGCCCTTCTTGCCCACAACTGTGCACACTGCCAATCCCTCCTCCCCCAGTATAAGCCAAGAGGTGGTTCATCACTGTGGGGGCACGAGGGGTGGGGTAGTGACACCAGGTTACTAGAAGGCAGGAGCTCATCTCCTGGACAATGGAAGCTGCTGTCTCCCACACCACAGCTTCCAGAAACTTTCCCATCCCATCACTTTTTGCCCAAAATATTAATAGATGGATTGGAAGAGGTAGGAGGGGTAGGGGGGAAATGCAAGCAAATGGGATTTGCCCAGTATACCAATTAAATTGACATGGACAAGATAGGCCAAAGGGCCTGTTTCCATGCTGTACAGCTCCACAACTCATTTAACTGCTGATTGCCTGGTATCTGTGTGAGATGATATTCCAAGTCCAAAAAGTAGTTAAGAAGACAAATCACATTATGGCCTTTAGTGTGAAGAGGTTAGAGTTCAAATAAAGGGAGATGTTGTTACAGTTGTATAAGTTGTGGAAGAGGCCATACCTGGAATACTGCACATGGTTTTCATCCCCCTTCTTAAAAAAAAAGATATGATGGCATTGGAGGCTGTCCAAAGGAGATTCACCTCGCTAATTCCAGGGCTGAGAGGATTATCCTATCTACAGATAATGAATTGGAACTGTATTCCTTGCAGTTTAGAAGAAAAAACTGGTCCCTTATGTAAATATATAAGATTCCCAGTTGGGAATGACAAGGTAGAAATTGAGATATTTTCGCTGGGTGAGGCATGAACAAGGGGATATAGTCAGAAAATAAGGTGCGTCATTAAAACTGAGGTGTGGAAATATCTTCTCTCACAGGGTGTTGTATCACTGCAGATGGGGAGGCCTGGTGATTAGGCCAGATATTTAAAATGAAGATAGAATCAATATTTGAAAGATCATGAATTGATGGTTAGGGAAAACTGGCAATGAAGATGAGTTGAGACCAGCATTGATCAATCACGATCACATTGATGGCAGGCAGACTTGAGGGCCACATGGCCTACTCCTGCTCCTATTTTCCAGTGTAACCTATTCCCTTTCTTACATTGTTCACCTATCTTTCCAAAATACCATTCTCATTCCTCTTTAAGAGGCCTACCATTGATTTCTTTAACATTGCAACCTATTAGCTCCATGCCAACTTCATTTTGCATAATAAAGTCCAGCGTGGTGTTAATCCGAATGGGCTAAAGCCTACGTAGAATATCAGACAAATTCATTTCAAAAGAATATATTGAGTGTTTGTATTCACTCAAAACAATTTCAGGTCCAATGTGGTAATAATTGCTTGTAAACCATGTCCATTTTTTTAAAGTTAACGTTTTGGTAATTATAAAATATCAGCAAATGGTGAAGAGCTTCAAATTTTCATAAACTAAATGAAAGCCTGCCTCTACCCTTTTGGCAAACCTTCAACTGATTGCTTGACTCAGTCCAATTACTGAACCACAGGATGCATCTTTTGGTGACAGTGTGTTTCTTATCAATTGGCAGCCCCAAGAGTCTGAGGGAAATGGATCACCCACCTCTTCTACTTCCTCAGTTTCCCGACACTCTGATACCAATCAAGAAAAACTCGAAAGGAACAGCTCAGAATCTGAGAAAGCAGGTGAGGGTATTGTGTGAAAAATACATCCACAGCAATATCATGCTGCCATATAGAAGTTACTTCTACTTCTTAAACTAAAATAAATTATTTTTGCTTCTATTGTTTTATTCTCTGAGTTTCTTGTTATATGTGTTATTCTTGTATAAGGGTTAGTTCCTCCAGTGAACAGACAAACAGATATAATTTGATCGCATTAATTGATCATCTATTAACGTCACTGTCAGCTACGTATATGTGTAACTGTGCCATTAAGAACTGAGTGAGACATGTGGTTTGACTTTGATGCATTCTTGTATCAGTTCCGTGTGCAACAAATAACACAAAGGAGACTGTTGGGACTACAAGCACCAGCACTAATTTCTAATGCTATAAATCTTTTATATTACAAGATAACCATAAATAGATGTTTTAAGGTAACTATTTGATTATAATTAAGTGCAGCTGTTTGTTGTAGAAGCAGGATAACAGTTCACAGCATGCCTCTTTCCTTATTTAGTTAGATCTTATTCAATTGGATCTTCCCTGAACTGTGTCTCATCTATTTGTCCACATTTTCTCCACATCCTTTTATGCATTCGTCTAATTAAAATGTATCAGTCAGAATAATGGTCCCGACCAAGAAACGTCACCTATTCCTTTTCTCCAGAGATACTGCCTGTCCCGTTGAGTCACTTCAGCTTTTAGTGTCTATCTTCGGTTTAAACCAGCATCTGTAGTTCCTTCCTACATGTGTATCAATTTCAAGGCAGGACAATTGTATTGTACCTAGCATCAACAAGCTTTTGTGGGGAAGAGTCCGAGATTTTCAACCTCTGTAGTGAAAAGGAGTTCTTTATTTCTTATCTTGATACATTTATAAATATGTTTCTCCTTCCCCTGGATTTCTCCAATCAGGGGAAAATGTTATCTAACCAATTGAATCATCTTTCTAAACACTTCAATTGGATTTGAAGTAATAAGGTGGCATGAAGATTTATTATTATTTCAATAACAATTTCATAACAGACTAAGATTTGTGTTGAAAGTATTAACTATCAGCAGAGTATGGTACACAAGGCCACAGCCATTTTGAAATGGACCACATTTGCATGTTATACTTTGCTAGTACTGGGAGGGCAAGATTTACGATCAGCTTCCACCCTAAACAAGAATCCAGAATCATTGAGAAAAAGAGGATCAATGATGGTAAGGAGGTATCAAATGGGCTGACAATGGTGCAGAGTCCTTTTGTGTGGTCTGTTCATTCTGGCACCATCAATATAACAAGAATAACATTTTCTGTGAATCTTTGTGAATGACCACTGGTCGTTTTCACGAAAAGTCTTTCATATCCTAGCTGGTTTCATGCCATTTCATGTTCCGCAGAATTATTGGAATTCTTGGAATAAAAAATAAAATGAAAACCATGTCTCATGTTTTCACAACATGTCAGTTTGGACTTCTGTGGACTTTATACTCTCCTAGGTGGAAACGACTGTCAAGTTATTTCCCAAGACATGGTGCTGCATCTGGAGGATGTAATGGAGCAGCTTAGGAACTCATTTCCTTCCCCCAAAGGTAAGTCCTTCTCCAGAGCATAAAAATATATAATTAATGAAGAACGTACATCATTTTATGGGTGAACCAATCGTTAGATGGTTCTCGAATGAGTGGAGAAGAACATATCGTGTAAAAAGATGGTAGATGTTCCCATTGGTGGATGTTTCAAGAACCAGGAGTGAAAGATTTAGAAATTGAGGCGTAAGATATAATGGGTATGTGATTAAAAAAAAAGCCTGTTTACACTGGGACAGGGAGAACAGGACTATCAAGGGGGAATTGGATGGAGGGGTGAGAAAAGGTCACAATCAATGGGAACCAAATGACCACCTTCTGTGTTACAACAATTCTATAGTTCCACAACCTCTCTTTGTTGCCCTGTGAATATTTCCTGTCAACCTTTGTGCAACTTCACTGTACTAATTGCATAAAATCATAATCTTTAAATTAATTGGGTCCTGGATTGAAGAATGGGGTGTGGGAGGGGAGGGGTCGTTTCATTAAACACATTAAATTAAATTAAATACTTGAACGTTTGCTCATTTATGTGACTTATTTGGTAAATTTAAAGGTCAAATATTCGAATGGCCCAAAGGAGAAAATAAGTTAGCATCAAATATTGGGTGGAAATGAAGTAAATTGATGAATATATTAAAATCAGTTATGAGGTGTTGTTTGTGCACCAAGTCCCCTGGACTTACAAAAGTTAACAATGATTTCAAGCAGGTTATGCCATCAAAAACATAAAACCACAAGTTCCAATTCCATGCATTTTAAATTGAAAATAACTTTTGATTTATTGATTGCAACATAAGAAATTGGAATAGGAGTAGGTCATAGGGCCCTTCATGAATACTCGGCCATTTATCTATATCATGGCTTATATTCTACCTCAGCACCTTTTCGTAGCACTCGCCCATTGAGTCCGTGCTAACCAGCGATAACCGATAACTTTACAAAAATACTTCTTTGTCCAGAAGTATTTGAGCAAATTGGTATGGATCCCCAACATGGCTGCAGTTTAATGCCTGTTTTGATAGCTGAATAGCTTCCTATCTACATGTCTATAGTTGACAGGCGTAGGCAAGTGCGGCTTCTGTTGTCACAGCCCAATATTCAGGTTATCCCATTCCTTCACTCACAATCTAGGTAGCAGGTGGTTGACTTTGTTTCCTGTCTCAAACAAAATGGCAGCTGTAAGGTGTATGAGTGACTTGCTCTTCATTTTTTCCTTCTTCCATGGGAAATTTGACCTCTCCATTCAGTAGCTTCCCATTTTAACATGGCCAGATCATGAACTCCGTGAGCAAAGAGTGCAGGCCGCGGGTATCACATTGTGACAGAGTTTTGCAACTCCAACCAGTGAGGAGTCTAAGTAGATGGAAAATAATACATTGGAACCTTGATATTACACAAGTGTTGGGGTTGGCCTAAACACCCATCTTATAAGCTACCCACATTCTACATCAAATTAATATTTACCTAATTTCTGTGTTGGGGGACGTAATAATCTCCATTATTCAATACTGCAAAGGAATGAGGCACATTATATCAAGGTTGCACAATGTTTTCATTGATGTTAATTGTGAGTAATATTTTGCATCACCAGGAGAGCTAATTGATTGGCAATAAAAGTATATATTTTTTTTTTTTTTTTTAATTATTAATTTATTGAACATGTTAAAAAATACAAACACAAATAAACTTGTATCGTTTTCAAGTAAGATTTGCTATTCTTCCCTTCCTTTTTATGTTTCCTTCAGGTGAATCCTCCAATCACGTGAAGAGAACACACAAATGATGGAAGACATCTGAATGAATCAGTCTGAAGAAGGGTCTCGACCCAAAACGTCACCCATTCCTTCTCTCCAGAGATGCTGCCAGTCCGGCATTTTGTGTCTATCTTTGAATTAATCCCTTTGCTGGAACCAGCTCGCCATCACTGGAGCTCAAGTGTAAAAGCATAACCCAGCACAGGATATAACCATTTGGGTCCTGCTGGTTCTGGAAGAGATACAAAGGTCTTGGATTTAGTAGGATCTCAATTATTCAGTGAACTCCTAGTTTTGTGAGTCCAGTAATCAACAACCAGAACATCCAACTCTGAGACGACCAAAACAAAGAAACTCACTTTGTCTTTTATTTCTTGAGTCACCAAAAAGCCACTTACAGTCCTAATATAAACATGATTTTATAGTAGAAATTGTTCACCGAAAAATATTTCGGCAGTACAAGTGAGAATTAATGAATGGGAAATATTTTGTGGAAATATGAGGAGCAGGAGGATTTAGGGGTATCTGAGGGGTTTTCTTATTCAAGGAACCATCAACTAGCTAAGGTAGAATCTAAATCAAGAGCAGGTTCGATAAAGGATGCTGAAAAACACTTTGGATAAAATGTCAAGACTTTTCATTCATCAGATTAAAACCATCTTTATGAAGTTGTGATTTATAAAAAAAGTATACATTCTGTGGTAAGATCTCATCACCATTGGGGGAAATAGAAAAAAGAACATAAGCTGTACTTTCAACACCTGAAAATGTACTTAGTAATATATTGCATTGTCCTAGTAAATTCATTGATGAGTTTAGTTGGAAACAGGAAATTTATATTTCTTTGCACCTTGTCATTAAAAAAAAGTTTTGGTCTTAGTATTCAGGGATTAAAGAGTTCTTACGTTTTGACAGGTAGAATGTGTCTTTGGGATGCAAGAATAGGAAAGATTTATAAGGTGCATTTGTGAGTAATGTGAGAAGTGAAAATCCAAGGCATCTTTCTACTAGGTAGAATTTTCCCTTTGGATTCTATAACTCTGAATATTGAAAGTTGTCTTTTGAAAAGAAGGTATGGTGTGATCTTGATATTGCTTGCCCCATTATATCATGGTTTTGGAAATACATATCATATTGGAAGAGTTGGCTTTAAGTGTTAAAAAACTGAAGATTAATGTGCCTGGACATGTTGTGAAATTGAAGTTTAGAGGGGATATTGTATGTAACAGATTAGAAAGTGATTTCTAGAATCTTGTGAAAGCGAGCACCTAAGTAATGTGTTTGAACTTTTGAAGAACTAATAAAATCATGAGGGGTATAGAAAGTGTGAATGCACAGATTTTTTTAATCCCAGGGCAGTGGAATCATGAACTAGGGAGATGAGAGGAAAAATACCTCAGAGGAACCTGAGGGGCAAGTTTTTCACAGGTTACTATAAGCAGCCAGAGGAGGTGGTTGAGTCAGGTACAATAACAACATTTAATGATATGATATCTTTGGTGGATTTGAAATACTCTGAAAAACAGAAAGCTAAAGGATATATTGGTATATTTTAAAACAATATTGAAAGATTATGACTGATTATCAGAAGGCCCAATGCTATGAGGCTTATAATAAAATGTGCTAGAGTACGTTGTGAGATGGAAGGTGGAAAGTGTTTGGATGCGGCAGGATGGAAGTTTACAGGATATTTATATAACTGTAGTACTGAAGATTAGGTATTTTTTAGCCAAAGTTTAAAGGATGTGAGATAGAGTAGAAGGTGCTTTGAGGTTGCAATTTAAAGGATTGTATGTTCTTTATACATTTTTTTCAAATATTAAAAGGTATTTTGGGGTACTACAAGACAGAAGATTTGAAATTGCCTTTGAGGTGATAATGTGTCTTTCAGGTATTTCTAGATATTGAAGTGCATTTTCCTCAGAACACTTATTGATATGGTTGTGAAATTCAATATTATGAATTTTAGTGATATTGGCAAAGAGAATGTAAAGATAACTGTTTGAAGTTAGCTCCAAAAGATAAAAAATTATTGGATATCTTTGAACATTGTATATGAAATTTTGTCTTGTACTGTTGGGAATGGTCAATGCCTTATGATTTATTGATCATATTGATATAACCAACAACTCTCATTTGTTGAAGGCTTTTCTTGATAATACATACAATTGTGTGTCCTAAAAGCCTGCAATTGTTTTCTAGTACAGGCCTCAAGTAAAACACATAAACAATGAGTACACAATAATAATTTTAAAAGTAACTACAATCTGTTGAATGTATCAAGCCTAGTGTATTTTCCTTGGTACATGTTAGACATAGTACCATTTTTACTCTGAAAATGTGAAAAGGGATAGAAAAAACTCTTCTTATGTCCAATTTGGGTTGCCTTTTCCACGTCTTTTCAGGAATCTGTAGAAGAATGCAAGAATGCAAATAACAAAAACATGTGACTAAGAACATTTCCAAAGGTGTGTGGTTGAGATTCCACTGCAGAGTGTATCAATGAATTTACATTAGGTGCAATATTGCCTGCCTTAGATGTGGAAATCACAATGTCAAGAATGTGACTCTTCATGTATTTCCACGAATATGAGGAATCAAATATTGTGACAATTTCCCTTCTTTCCTTTTCAATTGTAATTATTTGTGCTGAACAAACATTGAATGTGTTTTCTTGCGTTGTGAAATGACCAAATATATCATATTCAGCTCAGCAGATTTATGGCAAATTTATGGAGAAAACATTTAGAAAGGAAATTACTCGATGCTGCATAACAAGCTTCAGCGCTCATGAATAAAGATTTTCCTTTAAAGTATGAAAGATTTCACACATTGCCCACCTTGAAGAGAGAAAGGATTTTTGAGAGAAGTAGTTTGTGAAAATCTCTACTGGGTGCTAATTCAACATATAATGGTCTATTGATGTCAATTGCATTGAATTTCAGAACAGTGTATAGCTGCTTATATATTAAGCATTTACCACAAGAGACTGGGATTGTATTTCTCTTCAAAGAACTTGTAAACTTGCTGGTATCAAAGCTTTATTTCTATAAAACAAATAGCCATAATCTTCAGATCATGTAAATCTGATTACCCTGGCAAAGCAGACAGACCTTTACCTTTCCTTTCTGAGCTGATGTGGCAGTGTAGAGATGTTTATTTTAATATGTTTTGTTTCACGTTATTTGAATGAAATTCAAGAGACCTTTAAGAAACAACTTCAGATCTCAACTGATTCATGTTACATCCAACCCAACAATGATTATGAACCATGTTGAGGGAATTTTAGTGTTTGTCCAATCTGTTCCATCCATGTTTGAGATTGGTGTTGTCTGATGGTTAAAAGCACAAAGTCCTTCTGATCCCAACAGTCACTTTCCTTCACACAATTTAAGTTGAATTGAGGAGGGATATAAGTACACATCCAGTCAACAAGTAACCCAAACATTAGCCAGTTATAGGCAGATTGCTACGTGTTGGAGATATAGGAATTCCTAAGCTTACAGAAGAATGATAACAACCCTCCAGCTCTGAGCAAGATATGACACAATACCACCCAAGAGATGAATGAATACCAAAAAAACATTTGCCACTGGTTATAATATTTTTTTTAATTCACCACAGGTGAATAGAGACACAAAATGCTGGAGTAAGTCAGGCAGCATCTCTGGAGAAAATGGATAGGTAATGTTTCAAATCGGGACCCTATTTCAGACTGAATCGGTCGCTTCAGTTACTCCAGCATTTTGTGTCTATCTTTGGTCTTAACCAACATCTGCAGTTCCTTTTTATTACATTTTCACAGATGAAGTTGGGAGACGCTAATCTACCATAAAATGCTTCACGGTGCTTCATTAAGCTCAGAATCTAACACCAGCACCGAAAGTGATAAATGCACTGAACTTTCAACAGAGGGACATTAAAAAGCAGTTGGATTTGAACAGTAATATTTCCAGTTTAAATCATTCCAGGAACATTCATTTCGACTATTCATTAATGTTCATGCTTGTAATCAATCTGATTCCTAACTTGGAATATTTGCCCATTGATTAATATTAGTGGCCTAAATGTGGTGAAGAGTATCACCTGCTGGTGATGTATGTAGAGAGCACGTTCGCATGGAAACATAAGAAACTGCAGATGTTGCAATCCTGAGCAAAAGACAAAGTGTTGCAGAGACTCAGTGGGTCAGGCAGCATGTGATGAAGGAATGGACAGATGATGTTTCCGGTCGGGACATTTCTTCAGACTGCTGAAAGAGTCCCGTCCCGAAACATCTTCTGTCCATTCCCTCCACAGATGCTGCCTGACCCACTGAGTAACTCCAGCACTTTGTTTTTAAGCATGTATGCATGCAACCTCTGGAATAAACAGAGGATTGTGAGTTTTCCACAGTTTCCTAATGTCCACCCTGACTGTAAACTATTTATTTGTAGGCATTAATTCTTTTTTTAATAATTATTTCTTATTCAGCAATTTCAAGCGTGGTGCCAATTCTTATGAGGGGGAGGGGGTAAAATCTCAGAATAAGTAAGAGGAAGTATCCATCAGTGTTCTCTAGCGCTAACCTAAACACAGCTTGGGGCCTTTGGTGGAGGTCCTATAATCACCCTGTGAACAATGAGTTGCCATGGTGACGCTGTGTGTTTTTACCTCATATAAGATGGCTGCCTTCCAGAGCATAGGGTCGGGTGAAGTGAGTGTCCAATCTCCTGTGCCATATGCTTTCCTTTCAGCTTTTTGTGAGAAAGTCTAGACATGTTAAATATTCAGGTATTCATGGCAAACAGTGAATCACACAATCACCTTTTGAGAGCCTTGTTCACCTGCCTTCTGCCACTCCAGGGTACAGAAGCCCTTAGTGAGTGGGAGTTGATGAACCCTAACCCTCTCCTCTTTCATCAATGACTTTGCTTGAGCTGGATGGAGACCCTCTTCTCACAAGCGCAAAATCGACTAAAATGTTATCCCACCCTTTTACCACAATCCATCTGAATTTCCATCTGAACCGCAGAAGATAGTGGGTTGAAACTCAGTCCTGCCTGGATGATGATATAAAGGGCATCAAATCATGCAACAACATGTCCAAGAGTTGGTCCCCCCAGCAGTGAATATTGCTGCATAAAATCTCTTCCTATTTGTGTTGTATGTATACCACATATTGCCCTCCACTACTTTATTTTTTGTACTTTAAATTAAATTAGATTCGGCAGTCCTCTCTGTCCAGAATTTAGCAGTGTTGTTGGTAACTCTCATTTGGAATTTCCAAGAGTGGGTTCTGCTAGTAAGCCACCACAACCCACAATTTGGATAGAAAATTTGTTTTGTCCATTTTCTGCTCATATTGGTACTGTCAAAGGTTCCTACTAGTCAATGCAAAGGCTCATACCTGCAGTTGATGCAGGCACAAACCACCTCTGCTCTTTATCCATTTTCTTCCAAATTTTGCTTGTCTATGATTCCTTCCTTAACATTTTTACCTTCTCCCATATCACAGTCTTCTTCCAGGATTTGTGTTCGTTCAGTTTTGGTCTTTTTTTTAATCGTCCATTTGGTAATTTTCTCAAATTAAATCTGGACGACAGATACAATTTGCTGTCTGTTTATTTTTAAGGCTAATAATATCCCTCATTTATCTTCATTATTAATAAGTATTTTTCAGAATTCAAACCATGATTTCAAAATTAACACAGCTCTATCTGACTCATGTCCAAAAATGGACAGGGATAGAAGAAGATTTGTCATCTGCTGGTGCTTGCATTGGTCAAAATTTAACATGAATAATAATGAACATGCCTTATTTTCATTTAGTTCTAATAGCCTTTGCCTGCCTCTGGGGCCAATTGGGGCCTTTATATGTATGGAGGGAAATGTGGGAAAAGAAATCTAAGAATGGAAACTGTCTTTTGTATTATTACCTTTTTTTAAATTAATCAACTTAATGTACAGCTTTTAAAAAAGTATATAAATAAATCTTTTTTTTCCAATGCATTATGAACTTGAATGTTTACTTTTCATTCAGTCTTCTTCAGTTGTAAATGGATTTTCCCCAGATTGAAAGCATCATTTTTGCTAGAGATGCTGTGAATGTGTTTGCTTTATGTAACTTATAAGCATCTACACAGCAGCCTGTAATCACATATTTGCAGGATTGTTTTGGAATAATGGCATTCGGTCAACAACATTTATGCTGATACTAGGCTTAGTCTTTACCATGCTAATGTATTCCTTCTGATTTATTTGTTACTTCTGATTTATTTGTAAAATGCAAATAATTTATGAATTATTTCAAGTATTACTATATGCAAAAGCCAGAGTGGAGATGTATCTAAAATGCAACATTTTATGTGGGTAAAACATATAGAAAGATGATCATTATTGTCTCAAATTGGAGCAAGGTTTTTTTGAGGATTCATAATGTAGGTATGTTGCAAAACCTACCTTAAGCGTCGCTGCAGATCTGTCCCAGCCCGTGTGTGCGATTTTGGCGCCGTTGAGAGGGGGGCGGGTTTAAAACGCGATTTTCCCTAGGCTGTTCAAATCGAGCTTGTTCAGCCTGCTGAGTTGCTGACGAAAAATCGCTTGGAGGTTTGTTCGCTGGAGATATTTTTACATTTAGCGGGTTTATTTAATTATTATAGTAGTTTAAAAATTATCCTCCAAACCCGCGACCGGCGACCACGGGCCGGATCTCATACAGGGGACAACGGAAGGTAGGTTGTTTATTTTTACATTAAAAAGCGCTTCTTAAGATCCCTTTATACAAAGTTTAATGTTGCTAGTAGCTAATTTGGGGCCCCATTAAATCCCGCAGTATTTTTCTGGGCATTTGGGCTTCAAATCTACCGCAATGGGAACGTTCTAAACCAGCGCGTTCCACAGGATCCCACTCGAAAGCTGATTTAAATGGCCATTAATTTACAGCAATTGAACACTAAATTCCTTCCATTTGGCCTATAAATTAATGTAAATGAGATTTAAAAATCATGTTTTATTGGTTATTCTTTGTGAATGTTATTTGGACACTTAGGCTATTTAAAAATGTTAATCTTTTCTTAAGAAATGGATAGATGTTTAGATCTAGTAATTGAAGTTTGGAATTAGCTACATTTGGGTAACTAACTAATTATATGCTTTAATTTCAGGTCATCCAATTAAGATTTTTTATATTTGTTTCAGAATGCTTCAATCTATGATAACTGAAAATTTCATTCAGTTCTCTTAATTTTTAAGAAAGTTATGGGCTTTTGACTGTCCACGATCACAGCTTTTTTGTTATGTCCATAGAAAATCAATAGGGAACAAGATGCTAATTTCCGAGTATGAAAATGGCCATAACTTTTTTAATACTTGAGAAATGAAAGTGAATTAGGTGTCAAATTAAACTTCTTTTTATGCTTTATCTGGTGGGATAAATTGCAGACTTGATTTTAAAAATCTCAAAATGTTGTAACATTGCTACATAATGCAATGAAAGATTGCTTAATTTAGCTTGTGGAAAGTTGGCCAAATAACTGATACTGCCATTATTATTTCCACAAGAGTGCAGAAAGGGTTCAATGACAACATTTCTCAACCATTGACACAGTGAATACAGGATGGGAGTTAGATGTGGCCCTTGTGGCTAAAGGGATCAGGGGGTATGGAAAGAAGGCAGGGATGGGATACTGAGTTGGATGATCAGCCATGATCATATCGAATGGCGGTGCAGGCTCGAAGGGCCGAATGGCCTACTCCTGCACCTATTTTCTATGTTTCTATGATGATTGTGTCCTCTGATTGAAGAATTGACAATCATTTTAAAATGAATGAACAAAGGGAGAAGGTACACAAAAATGCTGGAGAAACTCAGCGGGTGCAGCAGCATCTATGGAGCGAAGGAAATAGGCGACGTTTCGGGCCGAAACCCTTCTTCAGACTGATGGGGGGTGGGGGGGAGAAGGAAGGAAAAAGGGAGGAGGAGGAGCCCGAGGGCGGGGGGATGGGATAAGACAGCTCGAGGGTTAAGGAAGGGGAGGAGACAGCAAGGGCTAGCAAAATTGGGAGAATTCAACGTTCATGCCATCCGGACGCAAGCAACCCAGGCGGAATATGAACAAAGGGAGAGATTGGACGAGCTTTTTTTATTCGTCAAGTTGGGTTGCGCTGATAACTTGGCAATAGTTTGACAGGGAGCCAATGGCTGCGTGTGTCAAGGATGTTTCCCTTGTCACAACCCCCACACCCTCTGCCCCCCTCTCCACCACACCACCATCCACAGCTCCACACCGCTTCACAGACGTACAGAACAACCTGGAGATCAAGTGCTGGGATAGCTCAGCATGATGACATTACATTTCGCAATGCATCTTGAGGAAATGCGTTGCTCATCTCAGCACATTTAAGTATCATTTATCAACAAGATGAAGGTATTAGAAGAATGATCCTCAAGAGAATCTAAGGCATTTCTATAAAACTGCAGAAAATCAAAGGAATACAATTTTGAGTCAAACTTCCCAAGTGGATCACTGGCAATGAGTTGAATGCTATGCACCCTACATTTAAGACATTCATTCAAATTAAAATCTTATAAACAAAGTGGTCCTTTTAAAAAAAAATAATTAACTTCAAATTACAAATAAAATAAAATCCCAACAATTGTTTTCATTAAATATGCACACATCTTTTGACTATTCACAGGTCATAGAAGGGCTCAACTATCCCATTACACACAGCATGTTTATATTCCAGGGAAATATGTTGCAAACATATTCATAGAAAAATGGAAGATAAACCGAGGCAATAGCCCCAGAGTTGATGTCCACCTTGAAATTTGGCCAACGTCATTCAGTAATTGAAAAAGTTATGTGTCATTTATATGTTATTTATGCATTATTTGTTTTTGTATATTTGTCTGAGCCTATGTGCCTGCGATGTTGCTGCAAGCAAGATTTGTTGCTGTACTACATGCACCACCTTGTGCTTATTACATTAAATTCAATGTAATTTGATTTAATAGAAAGAGACTACCGAATAATCCAATACTTGATATGGGATTACTTATCTCTTTTATATTTCCAAATCTGGAATCAGTCACCATGTTTTCTTCTCATTTGTCCTTCTCTGACCCTGGCCCAGTTTTCTTTCCTCTTTCATTCGTCAGCCTAAGCAATGAGTTTGCTTATCATTTTGTTCTTTTTCACCCTTAACGCGGCTTACTCAAATGCACAGAAAATCTCTTTAATGTAAAAACAGTAAAAATATATTTTAATAATAAAAGTATTTCTGCAGTATGTACAAAAAGTACAAAAAATGTACTATGTTTATAAATTAAAGACAATGTTCTACTATTAAAAGCTATTAAAAAATTTAATATATTATGTCACTATGTCTTAGTCTATCATCGCTCATTTCTTTTCGCTCAAAGTACTCTTCTGCCATGACTGGTTCTTCTTCTGATTCATTTTCCTCCTCAGATTCCCCCTCTTCCTCCTCACTGTCTGATTCAGTATAGAAGGTGATTGTGGCTTGTACAGGGAATGCTGCCAAAAGTTCCTGCCCTTCATTGTACAAATAGTCAAAGCATTTGTTCTTGGGCCACATCAGCCTGTAGCAAAATTAAGGAAAAGTTAAATGAATCCCTGCTCCAAAGATGCCATTAAAAAGCAAGTCTCCCATTCATATTTTTTGATGGATGAAAGAATTGACAATTAGATCAGTATAGTGCCCTCCATAATGTTTGGGATAAAGACCCATCATTTATTTATTTGCCTCTGACCTCCACAATTTGAGATTTGTTATAGAAAAAAATCACGTGGTTAAAGTGCTCATTGTCAGATTTTAATAAAGGCCATTTTTATACATTTTGGTTTCACCATGTAGAAATTACAGCAGTGTTTATACATAGTCCCCCCATTTCAGGGCACCATAATGTTTGGGACACAGCAATGTCATGTAAATGAAAGTAGTGATGTTTTTATGTCTAGTATCTTGTTGCATATCCTTTGCATGCAATGAAGTCTGCAACTCATGGACATCACCAGTTGCTGGTTGTCTTCTCTGGTGATGCCCTACCAGGTCTGTATTGCATCCATCCTATAACTTAGGCTTGTTTTGGGGCTAGTCCCCTTCAGTTTTCTCTTCAGCATATACAGTGCATTGAGAAAGTATTCAGACCCCTTCACTTTTTCCACATTTTGTTACATTACAGCCTTATTCTAAAATTGATTACAGTCATTTTTAATCATCAATCTACACTCAACACCTCTTAATATAAAAGCGAAAACAGGTGTTTAGAAATTTTTGCAAAATAATTTAAAATAAATAACTGAAATATCACATTTACGTAAGTATTCAGACCCTTTGCTGTGACTCAAAATTGAGCTTCAGTGCATCGTGTTTCCATTGATTATCCTTGAGATGTTTCTACAACTTGATTGGAGTCCACCAGTGGTAAATTAAATTGATTGTACATGATTTGGAAAGGCACACGCCTGTCTATATAAGGTCCCACAGTTGACAGTGCATGTCAGAGCAAAAACCAAGCCATGAAGGAATTGTCTGTCGACCTCCGAGACAGGATTGTGTTGAGACACAGATCGGGGGAAGGGTATGAAACTATTTCTGCAGCATTGCAGGTCCCGATGAGCACAGTGGCCTCCGTCATTCTTAAATAGAAGAACTTTGAAACCACCAGGACTCTTCATAGAGCTGGCCGCCCGGCCAAACTGAGCAATCGGGGGAGAAGGGCCTTGGTCATTGAGGTGGCCATGAACCCGATGGTCATTCTGACAGAGCTCCAGAGTTTCTCTGTGGAGATGGGAGAACCTTCCAGAAGGACAACTATATCTGCAACACTCCACCAATCAGGCCTTTATGGTAGAGTGGCCAGACGAAAGCCACTCCTCAGTAAAAGGCACATGGCAGCCCACTTGGAGTTTGCCAAAAGGCACCTAAACAAGATTCCCTGGCCTGATGAAACCAAGATTGAACTCTTTGGCCTGAATGCCAAGTGTCACGTCTGGAGGAAACCAGGCACCGCTCAACACCTGGCCAATACCATACCTACAGTGAAGCATGGTGGTGGCAGCATCATGCCGTGGGGATGTTTTTCAGTGGCAGGAACTGGGAGACTAGTCAGGATCAAGGGAAAGATGAACGGAGCAAAGTACAGAGAGATCCTTGATGAAAACCTGCTCCAGAGCATTCAGGACCTCAGACTGGGGCGGAGGTTCACCTTCCAACAAGACAACAACCCATAGCTCACAGCCAAGGCAACACAGGAGTGGCTTTGTGACATGTCTGTGAATGTCCATGAATGGCCCAGCCAGAACCCGGACTTGAACCCGATCGAATATCTCTGGAGGGACCTGAATATTACTGTGCATCAACACTCCCCATCCAACCTGACAGAGTTTGAGAGGATCTGCAGAGAAGAATGAGAGAAATTACCCAAATACAGGTGTGCCAAACTTGTAGCGTCATACCCAAGAAGACTTGAGGTTGTAATCACTGCCAAAGGTGCCTCAATAAAGTACTGAGTAAAGGGTCTGAATACTTATGTAAATGTGATATTTCAGTTATTTATTTTTTATTATTTTGCAAAAATTTCTAAACACCTGTTTTCGCTTTTTTATTGTGGGCTATAGTGTGTAGATTGCTGATTAAAAAAATGAATTTAATCCATTTTAGAATAAGGCTGTAACGTAACAAAATGTGGAAAAGGTGAAAGGGTCTGAATACTTTCTGAATGCACTGTAAAAGGCAGGCTCAATTGGGTTCAGATCGGGCGATTGATGGCCACTCAAGAATTGATCATTGTT
Organism: Amblyraja radiata; assembly: GCF_010909765.2. NCBI lineage: Eukaryota > Metazoa > Chordata > Chondrichthyes > Rajiformes > Rajidae > Amblyraja > Amblyraja radiata. The sequence continues at coordinate 33,150,741 of NC_045967.1, forward strand.
TAGCTTTGAAAAACTCCTTTGTTGCTTTAGCAATATGTTTGGGATCATTGTCTTGCTGTAGAATGAACCGCCGGCCAATGAGTTTTGAAGCATTTGTTTGAACTTGAGCAGATAGGATGTGTCTATTCACTTCTACTACCATCAGCAGTTGTACGATTAATAAAGATAAGTGAGCCAGTACCTTCAGCAGCCATACATGCCCAGGCCATAACACCCCCACCACCGTGTTTCACAGATGAGGTGGTATGCTTTGGATCTTGGGCAGTTCCTTCTCTCCTCCATATTTTGTTCTTATTTCTGTTCATGAAATCGTCTGCGGACAGTGGTCATTGACAATCTGTCGGACAGGTGTTTGTGGATTTTTCTTTATTATAGAGAGAATTCTTCTATCATCAGCTGTGGATGTTTTTCTTGGCCTGCCAGTCCCTTTGCGATTAGTAAGCTCACCAGTACCCTCTTTCTTCTTAATGATGTTCCAAACAGTTGATTTTGGTAAGCCTACGTTTTGGCTAATATCTGCAACAGTTTTATTCTTGTTTCTCAGTCTCACAATGGCTTCTTTCACTTTCATTGGCACAACTTTGGTCCTCATGTTGATAAACAGCAATAAAAGTTACCAAAGTTGATGGAAAGACTGGAGGAAAGACTAGATGCTGAGAGCCCTCTTGTATCCTGCATGAAGGAGAATTAAACACACCTGAACAATTAGAAACACCTGTGAAGCCAGGTGTCCCAAACATTATTATGCCCTCAAATGTGGGTACTATATATAAACACAGCTGTAATTTCTACATGGTGATACCAAAATGTATATCAATACCCTTTAATAAAATCTGACAGTTTGCACTTTAACCACATGTGATTTTTTTCTATTACAAATCTCAAATTGTGGAGTACAGAGTCAAATAAATAAATGATGGGTCTTTGTCCCAAACATTATGGAGTGCACTGTATATTTAAATAGGTTAAAAGTAAACAGTCATTCTTCTATATTTCTAAACATGTTGTAAAATGACATTTATGCTTGAACAGATTATGCTTTCAATCACATCAAAACAGGCAAGCAAGTCCCTTATTTCATTCCTAAAATAACACGTCACAACACACAGGCATATTTGGGTGGCACAGCAGTAGACCTGCTGCCTTATAGCGCTTTCAGCGTCGGAGACCCGGGTTCGATCCCGGCCAGGTGCTTTCTGTATGGTTCTCCCTGTGACCATGTGCGCTTTCTCCGAGATGTTCGGTTTCCTCCCACACTCCAAAGACGTACAGATTTGTATATTAATTGGCTTGGTATACGTGTAAATTGTCCCTAGTGTGTAGGATAGTGTTAATGTGCGGGGATCACTGGACGGTGCGGACTCGGTCGTCCGAAGGGTCTGTTTCCACGCTGTATCTCTAAATTAAACTAAACTAAACTAAATACGGTATTGCCAAGGCAATTAATTCAGTTAACAATATATTTTAACATTTTGATTTGAAAAATTAGAAAGAACAGAAATCATAGAACTATTATTTACAATAACTTTTTATTATGTTTATAGAAACATGGAGTTAAGTAGCACGGTAACAAGCCTTTGTACAACTCATCCATGCCAACCAAGGTGTCTTCCTTACCTACATATTTACAAGCCTTTTATGTCTATGAATCTATCCAAATGCCTTTTAAATGTAGTAATTGTATCTACCTATGCCATTTACACTAATCTTATTTTTTATTCTCCTTCCATTCACATAAAGGCTCCCCGAATTCTACCACTCACCTACTAGGAGCAATTGTACATTGGTCAATTAGCCAACAAAGCCATACATTTTTGGCACGTGGAGGAAACAGGGAAATATGTAACATCTACATAGACAGCACCGGTGAAGATTAAAACTGGATCATCGTAGCTGTGCGTCAGCTGCTCTACCAGCTGTTCTATTGTGCTGCCCTCGAAAAACTAAACATAGATTTACCAAACACAGTTTCCTTTTTATAAAGACATATTGATTCAATCCAGGTGGATTTTCCATTTCCTGTATCTGTAATATGAAAATGTCCTAAACATTTGTGTGTATTTCTGACCAAGTGTTTCTGACAGCTTTTGGAAATTAAATGGAGAAACAAAACAGGAGCAAATGGAACAAACACACTCTGCAGTTCAGATCACAAGGGATTATTGTCTGGATTATGCTGCTGTGTTATTACATATAGAGTGGTGACAGACATAAATGCCAGATAACCAGCATCATTGCTGCTTCCAAGAGAATATGAAAGGCAGATCTTAAACTTGAAACACTGAGATTGATCTTACCTGACTGGATGAGTAAATAAGGAATGTAAGGTCTCTCCTATAAGCCCAGCATTGGCTTGTGCCAAGTGAGACTATTGAGAAAAAGATAATGCAGAAATATCCCAAAATCAATATAAAATAAAAACCTTTTCAATATTCTACCATATTTCATTATGGAAAATAAGTAAAACGGTAAGTTAATAAATATGCAAGTGAACAAAGTAAATGATTAACCCCAACATCAATGACATCCAATCATCTTAATAGTCCATTTAACATAATAAAATATTGAATGCCTACATGGTCATTATCAAACAAAATACTGTAAATAAAAACACAAAATACTGAAAATACTCAGCAAGTAAAGCAGCATCTGCAGAAAGGGAAATGGAAAAAAAAGCTCTTTTTACTTTGAAAATTTTATAGTTGTAATAGAAACATAGAAAAATAGGTGCAGGAGTAGGCCATTCAGCCCTTCGAGCCAGCACCACCATTCAATATAATCATGGCTGATCATCTAAAATCAGTACCCCGTTCCTGCTTTTTCCCCATATCCCTTGTTCCCTTTAGCCCTGGGCTAAATCTAACTCTCTCTTGAAAACATCTAGTGAATTGGCCTCCACTGCCTTCTGTGGCAGAGAATATCACAGATTCACGGCTCTCTGGGTGAAGAGGGTTTCCTCATTTCAGTTTTAAATGGCCTACCCTTTATTCTTGAACTGTAACCCCTGGTTCTGGATTCCCCAACATCGGGAACATTTTTCCTGCATCAAGCCTGTCCAATCCTTTAAGAGTTTTATGTTTCTATTCTATAAGATCGCCTCTCATCCTTCTAAATTCCAGAGAATGCAAGCCCAGTCGACCCTTTCTTTTGCCAATAGCGAAATGTGGAAAAAGATGGTGAGTTGCGGGCTGCTTAAAGTAAAATATTCATTTTTAATATATAGTAATTAATTATTTTAATTAATATAAATACTCCTTCTTAGAGACCATGTGGTGACTTTGTGTGATTTTTCTTACTAAAAGCATTCAGATAGCAAAATTCCCCAAAGGGTTATTTTATGAAGTGACCCCACTATATTAAGAATTAAGATCTTGACCAAAATAGTAACATTATGCCTGAGTTTGTTTTCTTGTTTTCAAATTCTACTCTCCCTTTCTCTATGGCCCATTCTAGTTACAAAACTTGCACAAAGTGCTCCATTTCTTTTGGCCTGTCAGGCATTCTCAGTGTTCAGCCTTCGATTACCACTCGGAACCACTCTGTCTTTCCATCTATCTTGTTTTCCTTTTGAAGCTTCTTAAAACTTTACTTATTCACTAAACTGGTAAACTGGTCAAGAGCTAAATTAAATAAAATATATAAAATGTTTTATATTTACCGGAAATCTTACTGTTTGCACACACGCAAACAGGCACACACAGACACCCACACATATCAGAAACACACACACACACACACATTGTTTTCTGTAAAAAAATTCCAGGTGCATATGGGCTGCTATGTCTCCGATAACAGCACTACACTTATTTTATCAAGTGTGAGGCATTAGAGGACAAGGTAAAGAAATGAAAGATTGCATGCAAGTACAATCCTTTCTTTAGAACAATCTGCTATCTTAATTTATGAACATCCTGACTATGATCTTCAATTTATGTCACAAATTCTTAGGTTTCTCCCATCAACAAAGCTAGTTTCTCTCTATCCATCCAATCGAACCTCCTAATATCTTGACACTCATCTATGGGAAATTACACTGTGGGAAGATATCATTTTAATCCTAGTTACATCAACTACTTATTTTAATAACAGCACAGAAGGAAAGGGGCTCCTTAAAGTTTTCAAAATACATTCATAAGAGCAAAAGAAAGGCGAGAACAGTGTTCCTAAGGCTGGGGCGTAAACTAAAAAACAATTACCTCTTTGTGTGCTAACATAAATATATAATGGCAAAGGCTTCCAGCGACAATCCATTCTCAGTGATCCAGTAAGGCATGGTTCTGCTTTATCTATATTATAATCAAGAATGGTGTGACAAACAGTAGTCACAGGAAAAACAGTCACAGTGTTCGGACATTGCATTTAACTTAGTGCTTTAAATATGTGTGCACTGCATATATGCCCTAAACTAAGAATCAAACAGATAGGATAGAGTATGCGGTGTCTGTGTACACGGAGGTTTGCTGCACGGTTTGGGGGCAGATACGGGAGATCGATGCAAGAGTATCATCCTCCTGCAAGCTTGAGAGTTAAGTGAAGTTGCCACATTAGACACAACTGGAGAGATTCCACAGTCTCATCAGAAATCTGGCTGGAGTTTGGTGTGTGTGCTCTGCGTCTGGCATTGTAGCCCTTTAGCCATCTGTTTTCCAGTGTTAATCCCAGCACATTATTGTCTCCAGAAGACATAATTTAAAACAGTTCATCAATGAACAGGACTGATGGAATAAACATGGCCACTAAAAATAAATGTTTCGATACAATTCATATTTTAAATGAATATCAGTGAAAAAAACAGGAATCAGAGTACCAGTGTATTTGTTTTCCTGGTCAGTGCAGTATATCTGTTACAAGAATATATGAAGAATATATGAAGTAGAACAACAGATAAGCACTAATTATCATATTCGTACGACTGGCATTACTAAATTGCCTCTATTTCTTCTGATATCAGCCTTTTTTGAGGGCAGCAGAACAAATATCTACAACCAAGATTTAGTCACCCTTTCACAATTGTCTATTCAATTCAATTCAATTCAATTCAACTTTATTGTCATTGCACAGATACAAGTATGGGTACAACGAAATGCAGTTTAGCGTCTGTTCGTAGTAATAGTGCAATATAGAAATTAAAATACAGAATAAGCAAACAATGTGGACGGAGAGACTGGAGAAATCTATCGGCGGGACTCCGAGTTCAGCAGTGTGATAGTGTTGTTGAAGAAGCTGTTCCTCATCCTACTTGTACGAGACCTGAGGCTCCTGTACCACCTCCCTGATGGGAGGAGGGCAAACAGTCCATGGTTAGGGTGGGAGGGGTCCTTGATGATCTTCCCGGCCCGTCTCAGACACCGTTTTCGGTGGAGGGCATCCATGGCAGGGAGCGGGGCACCGATGATGTACTGAGCGGTTTTCACCACCCGTTGTAGTGCCTTCCTGTCCGCAACAGTGCAGCTGCTGTACCATACCGTGAAGCAGGTGGTCAGGATGCTTTCGATGGTACAGCGGTAAAAGTTGGTCAGGATCTGGGGGGACAGGTGAGCTTTCTTGAGCCTCCTCAGGAAGTAAAGGCGCTGCTGCGCCTTTTTGATCAGTTTGGAGGTATTGAGGGACCAGGACAGATCCTCCGAGATGTGTACCCCGAGGAATTTGTAGTTGGAGACGCGCTCCACCTCAGTCCCATTTATATGGATGGGGGTATGTCTGCCCCCTCTGTTCTTCCTGATGTCAACAATAATTTCCTTCGTCTTCTTGGAGTTGAGGACAAGGTTATTGTTGGCACACCAGGTTGTCAGGTGCTGGACCTCCTCCCTGTAGGCTGACTCATCTTTGCTTTATCAAATCGTATGGACTAACATATGGATTTCAATGCAGTAAACTGCAGATGGGTTTACACAGTGAAATGTCTTGTGACTTGGCAAACCTGCCTAAAAGTCTCTGCAAATGGCTATGGAACATATGAGAGCCCAGCACCAAATGTAAGTGTGTTTTCATGGAGCCTCTTCCAATCTTTCTGGCAAGGAAGTGATTTCCAATTTCATTTCAACATTTGTAGATACAATCAAAATGCATTATTTGATGACCTATGTCTTGGTTAATGGTGCAGCAAGAAACAGAAGTCAAGCTACAGAGAGATACAACACAGAAACATGCCCATTGGCCCATCAAGTCTATATCAACAATTAACTACATATTTTACATGAACCTACATGAATCCCAATTTTTACTCTCACCATATACTCTTCAATTCTCCCAGATTCTAACACTCCCCTACACATTCAGGACAATTTATAGTGAAAAATTGACCTTTCAAACAATATATCTTTGGGATGTGGTAGGAAACCGTGGCATCTGGAGACAACCCATTTAGTCGCAGGGAGCATTTGGAGCAAGGTCATTGATTTTTTTTTCCATCTTGCTGCTGTCTATCGGCCAACTTGCCCAACCTGTAGCCCTTCCAAATCGGTGTATTGTGAGGCCAGAGATTTTCTGGTTCTTGCCTCCACCTTTGCCAGTAATCTATTCCACCACATTGTGTCGGAACAGAAGAAGGACAGGCCCTGGGAAAAAAACAAGTGACTAGTGGGGTATCGCAAGGCTCGGTGCTGGGACCGCAGCTGTTTACAATATACATGAATGATTTGGATGAGGGATTCAAAGTAACATTAGCAAATTAGCAGATGACAAAAGCTGGGTGGCAGTGTGAACTGTGAGGAGGATGCTATGAGAATGCAGGGTGACTTGGACAGGTTGGGGGAGTGGGCAGATGCATGGCAGATGAAGTTTAATGTGGATAAATGTGAGGTTATCCACTTTGGTAGCAAAAACAGGAAGGCAGATTACTACCTAAATGGCGTCAAGTTGGGAAAAGGGGAAGTACAACGGGATCTGGGGGTCCTTGTTCATCAGTCTATGAAAGTAAGTATGCAGGTACAGCAGGCAGTGAAGAAAGCAAATGACATGTTGGCCTTTATAACAAGAGAGGTCGAGTATAGGAGCTAAAAGGTCCTTCTGCAATTCTACAGGGCCCTAGTGACCCCACACCTGGAGTATTGTGTGCAGATTTGGACCCCTAATTTGAGGAAGAACATTCTTGCTATTGAGGGAGTGCAGCGTAGGTTTACAAGGTTAATTCCCGGGATGGCGGGACTGTCATATGCTGAGAGATTGGAGCAGCTGGGCTTGTACACTCTGGAGTTTAGAAGGATGAGAGGGTATCTCATTGAAACATATAAGATTGTTTAGGGTTTGGACACGCTAGAGGCAGGAAACATGTTCCCGATGTTGGGGGAGTCCAGAACCAGGGGCCACAGTTTAATAATAAGGAGTAAGCCATTTAGAACGGAGACGAGGAAACACTTTTTCTCACAGATTGGGAGAATGTGGAATTCTCTGGCTCAGAGGGCGGTGGCGGCCAGTTCTCTGGATACTTTCAAGAGAGCTAGATAGGGCTCTTAAAGATAGCGGAGTCAGGGGATATGGGGAGAAGGCAGGAACGGGGTACTGATTGGGGATGTTCAGCCATGATCACATTGAATGGCGGTGCTGGCTCGAAGGGCCGAATGGCCTACTCCTGCACCTATTGTCTATTGTCTATTGAACGTTGTGGAAACAGATGATCAACTAAGGATTTTATGTTTTCATTCTTGTTAAATATCTAAATCTGGTTTGAAATTATGATTTGGCTGTCTTGCATTCAACAATTGTAGCCGACTTATCAGTAAGATATAACAGCAAGGATCGGCTGATGCCGAATTACCAAAGAAAGACACAAAATGCTGGAGTAACTCAGCTGTCGAGCAGCATCTCTGGAGAACATTTCTGATCGGAACTCTTCCCAACCCAAAACGTCACTTATTGCAGCGAGTATTGCAAGCAATCTAGTATTGCAATGATACAGTGTTTGGTTCCACAGGACCTCTGGGATGTAAAGGGATTTAACTATGATCAAGTGATAAATGTTAATTGGAGATGGTCAGGGCGTTTTTGTTGTTGTCTCTCTATTGTGTGGCACTTATTAGCTCAAGCCCAGGTGTTCTCTAGGTGTTGCATCAGACCGGCACAGACTAATTCTGACAAATCACAGATATTAATGGGCATTTAATCACTCATTCACAGCATGGCCAGACAGACCTTCCACCTTCAACTCATCCTCTGCTGGGAGGAGGCCACGTCATCATGAAGGCCAAGTTTTGCTGCTGCAGCAAGCTACCGGAAAGAGAAAGGCCATTTTAGCAATATGCTTTAGAGCAGTCACGGCAAGAATCTGGAGGCCTCCACATTTACTTAGATGGCTACATTGCTGCCATTGTGAGAATACTCTGCACTTGTTCAAGTACCCCTAACTGAACTTAGGAATCGGGTGAAAGGTGATGATCCTGGAGCAGAGAGTCTCTGATACACACTGGAAGGCAATGATAACTCAGTCTAGTCTGGTGAAAGCAAGGGTACAAAATGTGAGGATTTTCACTACAAAGCAGTCTGGACCGGTGTCTACCATCTACAACCTATTGTATGTGCCACCATCTTCTTGGAGAGTTACTCAATTCTCAGCAAACTACATAACCAAAGAATGATTAAAGAGTGCTAAAACTATATTTCTAATGTATGATACATATTGCCTTGAGCCAATTTATTCATCCTTGTCCCAAATCAACAATGCATAATGGTTGACAAGAGCAACTGCCTACTTCCCAAAGTTCAGAAGTGTATGTACAACATTACATTACATTCATTACATTGTGCTAAAATGCTGAGTGGTTAGAGTTGTGCAAATAACTGCTCACAATTTGTAATCAAAATTGCTTTTGTTTTAAACTGTACCCACAACAATAAGAGGAATCGCATGAAACATCCTAACTTAGTCCCCTGGGAGTGTCACACACAGCTAATGTTCAGGTACAGGTGAGTTACACATGGGATGATGGAAGGACCGATGACTAGAAACTTGGGTTGCATAGTGATGTGTTTTAAGCATGAGTCGATGGAGAGCTGAAGTTTTTGAAAATAAAGCACAAAAATATTATAACTCCACAAAACATGTGAAATTCACTCTGGCACTAGTGCCTGCCAGATATGAGGTGCAGTTCACAGCCTGCCATACCACACACTCAGACTTTGTCAGCAGTCATGGCAGCTGAAGACTTTGAAAGATTAAAAACATTCAAAAGACATTAAAAATCAGAGGAACAATTAAAAAATGAAAGTATTGTTAAAACTAAAATTTAAAAAAACTATTTCTGTCTAAAAAGACAAGTTATCTTCCTCACTTGCTTCATTTCCTCTCCATTAAAGGGAATTGATTCAGTGGGTATTCATGGACAGATTTCTCGGGGCAACTGCTGGGGAGTTACAGCAAGTACATGCTCTGATGCTGGACTCCATGTGGAAAGTCACCAGCGGACCTTGGCCAGCAAATTGGAAACCCTGTTTTGAGCACAAGCCACAAACTTCTTGACACTAATGGGAAGGAGGCAAGTGCCAGCAGTTCAGCTGCAACTCTGCCTTTAGAAACAGTTCTTCTGCCAGGATCAATTTGTAGAGCTGCAATTACCACTTTTTTTTCCAGGACTGTGGAATTACTAATACCACAACTGTCTATCCTATTCCCATTTCTAACAGGACTGCTGCAGATTTACTGATTGCCGCACATTTCAGAGCCCATCTCTGATATTACAATTCCCACTCTTGGCAAGATCAATCTGTAGAGTTAGAATCACCACTCTTGTTGGGACACATGTGTTGAGTTACAATTCCTACTCCTGACAGAACCCAGCATTTTGGGTCTATCTTTACTATAAACCAGCACATGCAGTTTCTTCCTACACAACACCTGTTTGTTGAGTTGGCTTTGTCACCCTTGTCAGTATCTGATTGTTGAGATACAATTCCCACTGCTGCCAGGACCTTCCTGCACAGTTACAACTTCTAACTTGCTAGGACCTTTCTGAAGAGTCCCAACTTCCATCTTGCCTACATTGGGTCTCAACCTGAAACATCACCTATTCCTTTTCTCCAGAGATGCTACTGGATCTGCCGAGTTACTCCAGCTTTTTGTGTATATCTTTCTGCACAGTTACAACTCCTGTTCCTGCTGCACAATTATAACTTCTATATCTGCCAGGAGCCAACAATAAAATTGCAATCATCACTCCTGTCTGGAAAAGATGTGTAGTTTCTCCAGTTCTTAAGTTATAGTGTACGAATACTAGAATTATAACATGGTTACAGCACAACCAGAACAACTTCCACCCATAGACTATTTTTCCTTATGAATGCTACTATGGAACCTGCAGGCAGTGAATTTTAGATTCCAATTGCACATACGTTTCACATGCAAAGACAGACACACACACACAGAGCTTTAATAGACATATGATACAACAATGACCCTAATCATCCCATTCCACCCACTCATTATTCTTGACTCAACCAAAATTATTTCTGAAATATTGGTCATAAATCTGGTGCAAAAATGCTTCAAAATAAGGCTCAGAATGCACCAGCGAGGATCTAAAACCCAGAGCTTTTGTAATCCTGTCATGCCACCCACCCCCCCACCCCCCTTCTGAAAAGCTTCGTACGGGCCTGCCATGGGGTAAATAATCACTTACTGAATTTTGTCTTCTGCTCCACTGCCTCTCCAGGTCTCTGGATGTCATTATCCAGGGTCTCCAGGGAGGTGAATAACTGAAGGAAAGTTAAAGGAAGGAATGGCATTAAAAGCAAATGGAAGAGTAAAAACAGATGGTTTATCTCGCTGTCACTACTGTCGGAGGATCAAAGCAGCAGAGTGAGGAAATCTCGCCTTCATACCACAGAAAGTCACAGAAATGTTCTATGTTTTGATGGGCATGCCCCAAAGACTCAAAGGCACAGCATGGGAACAGCCACGTTCTCACAAGCACTGAACCGAGGAATATTTGAATTTAAAAAAGGTTTTGTTCAAATACCATCAGTTTTACCGTTTCATATTCCAACAAACACAGGACAAAACAAATGCCAACTCAGTAATCTGAATGCTCATTTCCAATGAAAGGTTAAACTGAAATGTAACCTTAACTCTCAAGTCAAGTCAAGAGAGTTTATTGTCATGTGTCCCAGATAGGACAATGAAATTCTTGCTTGCTGCAGCACAACAGAGTATTGTAAGCATAAATACTCTGTTTCACTCATCACAGATGCTGTAGATCTAGTGGGTATTTCCAAAACGTTCTATTTCTATTTCAAATTTCCAGCTTCAGTCAGTCTTTGTTTTTTATAATATTAGAGTTATATTTATATTTAAATTAACTGTAGCAGATGAGATAGGAAGAGCCTATTCTACTTTATTTTATTATTTCTAGTCAGTTACAGACAGATTCAGGCACAGTTATGATTCGCATCATGGTCCAATTAGTCTGCTACCAATTGTTGGCTAGGCTTACATATTCAGTTGGAAAAATATATTAGACGGCAACTAAAACTTTGAATCATTCCCTTAGCAATGACTTTAAAAAAAAGAAATTATATTTGAAAGCACATTAATGTGCTTGTCAAGCTGCAGCAAGTAAGAATTTAAATGTTCACTTTCTAGTGCATGTGACAATTAAATACTCTTGACTGAAAAATATGATTTGCATTGGTTGAAGAAATAAAAGGACTAATCCTCTTTAGATTTGTTAAAACATAACAAATCTAAAGAGGATGCCTTTTTTTTAACCGTTCTAACCCACAAAGTAAAATAATTAGCTGTAATCAATTAGATACATTTTCTGATCACTAGCTTACAATTGAGCTCCGTTTACATCTGATATTTAATTAGAATTAGGAAATGCATATGAATTGTGATTCCAACATTTCTCTCAAAGACCTTCCTCTCTAGATAGCATAATTGCAATTTACCTGGCTTGGATTTCACAAATCGGTCGATTTTGAGTGAATTTGAGATCCTGTGTTGGACTGTAGAAGATGTTTTGATCAGACAACAAAGCCACTTCCATAATTGTAAGCAGATCTTGCCCACATCCAAACAAATTCCCAACTTTTCAACAAGAGGAAGCTTACGGCAAGTCTCTCTGAACCCTTTCTCTCTGCTGGCAAATCTTTGTGCTACAGAACTGGAATTTTATAACTTCTTTGAGAAAGGAGATCATGAATAATTCCTGTTGTGTACTGGCATCCCCGGGGTTTCAGTGTGAAATTTAACACAGTTGAATAAACAGGAGCCCAGTAAGAAGAGAAAGACTTTCAGAAGAGGGGGTGATAAAGAAAATGTGAAGAGGAAAATGTAAGCACCATCTGTGACAAAACACCAAGCTTTAGGGCAGAGCTGTTAAATGCAATTAATGAGGGCATTAGAGGCCTATTTGCTGTTTAAAGCAAGAGGTGGGGGGAGGTGGAAGTTCAAATAATCTATTTTACTGCAGGCAAGTCCAGGATCACAATGTAAAAAGGCACATCTAGGCTTCTTCTTAGCCCCACCCCCAGGGCTGAGAATGATATGTTTCTCCTTTAACATTTCTTGGGGTTCAATCTGATGAGGGACTGTGGGATGCACCAACCAATCATAACAATGAGAGGAGGCATAACCTACTCATCTGCGACAGCTTGCTGTCTCATTCAAGAAGATAATGGCAGTCTTTTGGTTTAGCAAAACCTTCACATCACTAATCCATTTTAATATATAAAAACCTCTTCATTTCTGATTAGGAAGATGGGAAGTGGTGCTCCATCTGCTGTTTGCACTGGACTTTTGAGTGCTCTGATCAATTGGACAAAGTCTCCATTCCATCCTGAATGCTCCTACATTTTGAATGAGAAACCTAACCCAGGAGTTTCCAAAAGTTAATGGGGATTTTAAACGGAAATCTCTGAATGTGCTTAGTTTAGAGATACAGCGCTGAAACAGGCCCTTTGGCCCACATAGTCCGCGCCGACCAGCAATACCCGCACATTAACACTACTCTACACACACTGTGGACAATTTTAAATTTTGTTCCAAGACACTTAACGTACAAACCTGTACTCCTTTGGAGTGTGGGTGGAAACTGAAGATCTCCGAGAAAACCCACGCAGGTCACGGTGAGAACGTACAAACTCCGTACAAACAAGCACCCGTCGTCAGATCGAATCAGGGTCTCTGGCGTTGTAAGGCAGTAGCTCAACTGCTACGCCACTGTGCCGCCATAATGCAATGTGGTTGTCAAAATTTATTTTCTCACTGCACTCATCTCTTAACAGCCTTAATTGTGATTCATATTAGAAAATTACCATGTTATAACCAAGAAGAATAATGATGCTGACGTCTTCTGAGATTTGTATATGCGTTAAACTCCAGTGATCCAGTGATGCATGGTTGGTCCATAATGCCTTAAGCATTGATTTCACCACAATACTAATTTGGTATATATCAGTTAACATGGTGCCAAATCTTAAATCAAGAGTAGTAGTCTCATACTTCACTCCCTGATGAAACAGGGTAGGGAAAAGCTGATGCTGGCATTATTATTTATGTCATAATCTACTCTAATAACTAATTGAACACGACAATTGTATGGAGAAATAGCGTGTCTTTTAACAGAATTTTGTTTGCCTGAATTTACTAATCCAGGATTACCATGGTGAGCAACATAATTTTATTTAGCTGCCGATAAGTACAATGGGACATAACACCAGGCTGCATTCCAGCACACATGGAATAAACAGACCCTGCACCCAGCAACAAGCAGGAACTTTGTTCAACCCCATAATATTCCTTTCAATTAACCTCCAGATGTGAGAAACATAAGCAAACGGAGCAGAGCAGGATATCCAGCACCTCAAAAATAGAAAAAGACAGGGTAATCTTCAGAATGAAAAGACCCCCTGCACATTTACACAATAACGCATTCATTTCATGAGTTCAGAATATTCCAAACCATTACATGTCCATTTAATTACTTACAACATACTGTGGCTGTGATATTACATTCCTTTTGTATGAAGCTGCCCCCTGCTAACACCACTGCTCTTCTTTAAATGATGCCAAGGGCTTCTTACCATAACCCACAGTAACAAAGCCTAGATTATTGCTAAACTGGTTGGAACAGGAGCCTGAGAGGCAAGAGTGCTACCACTGAATCTAAACCAGCACACAAAGACCAGGAAGGCCATAGATTACATTATTTCTTCCTTTTCCACATTTGTGGTAATAACATAAATTAAGTTTGTTAAAGGCTTTTTTCTTGCCATATCGAGGTGCAAATGCAATTATCTTCAGACATCTCAAAGGTGAGGCAATCTGTAAACTCTATCTCTTAATACTAGCTCATTAAGCAGGAATGAACCTTTACACATGCGATCCAGCAGGATCTCAGCTGGGTTCTGTTATGTTTACATTGGGTAGTTGAGCAGTCTTTAAACATCCACTCCTTCAAATCCAGCATCAAAGCAGCCTCCAAAGAGACTAAACAGTAATTATCCTCTAATCTGAACCTCACTGAGCACCATATCCACCAGTAGATAGTATCAATTAATTATCACCATTAAATATATCTTCACAGGTTAGGAAAGACCGTTAATGGGGGTGGCCTTAGATGTGTAGTAAACCAGAAATTGGTCTAATGCTCAAAACTGAAATATTTGTCCTCATCCAAGAAATAAAAGTTAAAGTCTTCCAAAACTGTATGAAAATGTTGGCGAAACCATTAAATACCAAATGAAAAAAACTACCAGCAGCCTACCAAAAACGTAATCCTTGTATAGAGAATAATCGTGAAAGTCACAGAGAAATAACATTCTAAATTTAATACATGCTGAAAGTCCACCGAAGGCTCAGAAAATGACACAAACCAAACATTTCATAGTATGTATGTTAAAAGTCATTCAAAGATTAGAATACTGAGGAGGCAACATTTCATTTCGAGTGGCAAACTTTATTCATTTTCCAATGTTTTGGAGGTTTTCTAGCTTTAAAATCAAACCTACTTTACTTCAAAACGTTTTGAATATATCATTGGAATTTCAATCTAACTTTAAATAGTCTAATCACCGTATTTTTAATAGGAATTTAACATCAGGTACATCATCTTAATTTGTTGATTGAAATTTCTCCACCTACTTCCTCCCTCCCTCCTCAATCATATGGTGCATCAAGGCCCATCACCCAAGAATGGGGGCACAAAGAATAAGGGTCAGATGGGGTCCTTGGAGGGCAGGTTGATGTGGGATGGGGAGGGAGGTTGAGGGAGAGTAGGAGGAGGTTAGTGGCGCAAGTGGTTTGTGTGTGATCGGGGGTCAAGTCAGCAGTTTTATGCTTTAGAGTTGCAAGGTCAGCCCTTTTCATAGAATCTTGGAATGAGAAACATGCAGCACAGAAACAAGCCCTTTTCGTCAACTTTCTCCATGCTGACCGTGATGTCTATTTACATGAATCCCATTTGTCCACATTGGGCTCATATCTTTGCTTTCTTGTCCAAATATTTGCCCCCTCAAGCATGTGTTAAATGCTGTAATTGTTGTAATTTGGCAGCTCATTTCAGATATTGACTTCCCTTTGCATTCAAAACATAGTCTGAAGGGTTTCTGCCCGAAACATTGTCTATTTCCTTCGCTCCATAGATGCTGCCTCACCCGCTGAGTTTCTCCAGCATTTTTGTCGACCTCAGATCCTTTTTTTTCCCCCCTCTCACCCTAAACCTGTGCCCTCTGGTTCTGGGTCTCTCTGCCCTGGGAAAACGATTCTGACTATCTTACCTATGAACCTCATTTTATAAGCCTCTATAAAGTTAGCCTTCATAAACCCAAACCAGGCTATTTCTCTTTGCAACTACAGCCCACCATTCCAGGCAACTTCCTGGTGAATTTCTTCTGCACTCTCCTATTTCAACCACATCCTTCCCTAGTGTAGCAACCAGAAGTGTACAAAATATCCAATTGTGGACTAACTCATGTTTTATACAACCGCAAGATGACGTCCCAGCTCTTACATTCAATGCCTCGGCCTCTGAAGGCAAACATACAAACTACCCTATCTACCTATGTCACCACTTTCGGAGACTATGAAAATTGCACTCTAAGGTCTCTCTGTACACCATTGCTCCTAAGTTCCTGCTCTTTATTCTGCACTTGAAGACCCAAAAGTGCACGTCTCACATGTATCTGGATTAAATTCCGTCTGCCGCCAATTTTGGTGGGGAAACTATCGTATGTACACTGAAGTAATGGACACTGTGCAGAAAATCTACATTTTCTGCAATTAGGCTAGAATGTTGATTGATTTTCTACATCTTCACTTTTCCTGCAAAAATTATTAAATTGCTGTTTCTGAACAATTTTGTGTGGGGTCAGGGGATGGGGACTGATCTGAACATCAGGGGGGAAATAATGACCTTTTTTCCCCTTGTATATGCATGGAATGACAGGGAAGGCCTGGAATTTGACGAAGACTGAGGCATTGGAAGCCAGAATGTTATTTTCAGGTTTGTGGGACAGAGGGGATCGATTGGGTATGGACTGCAGAACAGGAGATTTCAAGTACCCAAAGATGCACGTAAGTATTTGACCTGCTAAATGGATGCTAGTTTCAAGATGGGACTGTGTCAACAGTGCAGAAATCTTGTCCAAGGTAAACTGACCCATGTACCCCCATAGTGCTCCCACAGGCATATTGTATGAGGAATGTGGTCCTGGTGCAGAAATTGCTTCAAGGATTTTGCACCTTGATAATGAAATGAATATAATCATGCCCATTCCATGAAGATATTTCAATTGCATTATGTGGAAAAAAACTGCAATTGAACATCCAGATTTGATGCCCGTGCTCATTCCAACAGTAACGCAAGGAAAGGCCTCTTAGGGCATCCAGGCCTGGCAGCAACTGGTATGTCAAAAGACCAAGAAACAAAAGATCCCCTGCCCACCCAAACATTCACTGCCACACTTCACCCCTTTGACATTTGTAACTTGAAGTGTATCGAGAACCTCTTGTAGAATCGCACACTGGCACAGTCCCGGATGCAGGAGTACATGCTGAAGGAAGCAGTTAAGTGGAAAGTAGCTGTGGTAAATGCTTTATAGGCAAGACCTTTGTTTATGGTTCTGTGCTATTATATATTGAGGGTATTGTGTAACAGCTTCTCAAATGCTCAGTCTGAAGAAGTGTCCCGACCCGAAACGTCACCTGTCCATTTTATCAAGAGATGCTGCCTGACCTGCTGAGTTATTCCAGCACTTTGTCTTTTTTCCTAAACCAGCAATTGCAGTTCCTTGTTTGACTTATGAGGTATTGCTTGAGGAAATGAGTAGCATTAATACATTCCAGAAAAAAAAGTACAATAGGTAAAGACATACCAATTGCTTTACTTCCATACAGTATATTATTATGAATAAAGTATATTTTAAATTTTAAATTACAAATTCCAATTTGTTTTTGTCAGTTCAGTTGAAGCAACTTTCAAATGCATTCCAAAGAATTTGTTTTGAGCTTCTGGAAAATTAAAATGCAATTTCTCTTCTAACCATGTCAATTGGGTATATTTTCAGAAACTGGAAATAAATCCACCATAATCACAATTAACATTCTGGGGGTCTCTCAGGAGAAGTGTAGTTTATGATATTTTTATTCATTAATAATGTCAGCATTTTCTTCCAATGATGGATAATGTTCCGTCATTGTTGCTGTATCAGTTGTGTGTGCTGCATTCCTGAACAGGTTAATCATAGACCAAATCTCATACTATTGTATTACTTGGAATTAAATTCTAATTTATGTTTCTCAGTGTAATGTTTTAAGATTATGTAAAACTAATCTATTCATCAAAAGGCAATGCGTCACATGCAGGTAGTTAATTTGCTCACTCCAGGTAGTAATTGCCCTCCTTAATTCAAAAAGCCACGTGTCTAGATTTGATTAAAAAATCTTGACACAGAACAAGAGTTGGGCATGTTGCAGAAAATTGTTGAAGAAAGAAAAAGCTATTTAAATGCAGGACAATTCAAGCTGATGACCGTTTTGCCATTGCCATTCATTTTCAAATAGTGCAAAAAGTTTATTTAAACAATATTAAAATAAAGCATAGGTCAGCATTGAATATGAAGATGACATTTAATTATGTGCAATCTAGTTAAACTAATGGACACAGACCCTCCCATTTAATTACTGAGGAAAGTTCCAATGGTTCCAAAGATAAAACCAATTCTCCAGAACATGATTTTGTAATTCGGTTTGGCAAGTCAAATTCTATTTTTTGTTATCCAATTTGCTCACTCCTGTAAGTGCTTGGGGAGTGGAATTAAAAATTATGTAATTATTTGAATCATAGAATTATACAGCAAGTAAACATGTCATTCTGCCCAACTCATCCACGCTGACCACTATGCACCCTTCTATATTAATCCCATCACCCATTACTTGATCGATAGCCTTCCATGCCGTGGCAATTCAAGTGCTCAACTTTACACCCAAATGCCGTCAGAAAACCTAACCTCGGATACTTGTCATTTTCTGGGTGAAGATCCTCCTCACGTCACATTGAATTGAATTGAATTTATTTCTCATTCAGACCTTTTGGTCTGAACGAAATTTCGTTGGCTTGCAGTCATACATATAATAAAAATGACAAAACCACACAATAAACACAAATTTAACATCCACCAGTGAGTTCACCCAGGCACCTCCTCACTGTGATGGAAGGCAAAAGTCTTAAGTCTTTGTATCTTCCCTCCTTGTTCTCCCTCTGCGCCGAGGCGATCCAGGCTTCGGATGTTGTGACCCCGCCGGGCGATGGTAATGTCAGTCCCGCGGCTGAATCCAAGCGCCGCGAACGGGCCGGATCAGACTCCGCGGCCCAGGGTGGTCGAAGCTGCGGCCCTCCAGTCCCCCCCATGATTTTATATACTTTCATGTCCCCAAACATTAATCTTGACTGAATGTCCTTTTATAATTCCTTGCTTTCCTGGATCCTTTCAATTCCCATTTCTTGCCTTGAGCAAAATGGTGGATACAGAATGATGGAGGCGCAGAATGAATTTAATTTACATCCTTAAATCCATGTCCATTAAATCCAGCAATTCACAAATGAAAATGTGAACCTTTTTCCAACCCGGGTCCTACATTATTGCTACCACAATGCTCACAAGCATTGTCCCAATTCCCATTCCCAGCCAGACTCCAGCCCTAGCTGCAAACCTATGCCAAAATACCACCCCTGAACCATGCATACCCAACCCCATTCCTGCCTATGCTCTGTCCAAAACCTGAAACTCAGTAGTGAGCAGCTTCAGTCACAAATCTATAACTCCATAATCCACACCTGAGAAAAAAAGTTGTCTGAGACACCAGGAAACACCAACAATCGTCTTTGAGAAATATACAAATCTGACTCTTGTAAATACAGTTCAGTCTCCCAACTGTATGCTACAAGGCGGGCCATTGAGTGTTTCCATCAAGGTGCTCCATAAAACAGTTGTTAAAAGTTTTATATATTCCACACTATCAATGCCACTGCAGTTCTGCAAGGCTGCTACCTTTATCTTGTACATCAGTAGTGTTAATGACAGTGCATTTGTACAAAGAAAACTACACAGTGTATACATAAAGGCTCTTTTTAATTTCTTTGCATTGTGTCACCTCCACTGTTGATTTCACATGTTTAGCCGCTGCTCTGTTTCGCAGCCAGCCTCTTGTCTCTCTCTTCAGCAATGGTTAGGCGGATACCCTTCCCACGAGGCAGGGAAACCCATGGCTTGTTACCCTGAGTGATAGAAAACAAGTCATACATAGGTCAACAATTATTTATGTGGTCTACAGTTTCAGTAACAAAATGACCTCCAATTATCACTATTTCCGATTAATATCAAAATTGACCAATTCAAAACTCACCTTTCCAATAACAAAAATGTTGGAAAGCCTGGTAGCAAAGCTATTTCCATTAGCATCCTTCACATGAACAACATCAAAAGACCCAGGATGCCTCTCCCGGTTTGTGATTACTCCAATACGTCCCAAATTAGCACCTCCTATCACCATACACAGGTTGCCTGCAAGTACAAAGATATGCAGTAACAGGTCAATGGGAGACAAGCTTTTTAATTTTTTTTAGAATACAGGCCAAAATTACTGTTAACCTTGTATCCTGGATCATATTGCACACCACTTTACTTCATGCCAACTCTCACTGAAATGCCAAAAATATGACATAGCACCCAGACCACTTTCATGGCTTGTGGGTTAATTTGCCTCAATTGCTCCTCGTGTATAGGGAGTGGATGCATGTGGGATAACATAGAACAGTGCAAATTAATGAACGATAGCAAGGATTCAGTGGGCCAAAAGGCACACTTCCGTGCTGTATCTTTCAATCAATCAATGACTTAATTATATCATTATATATATTCTGCATCAAAGCAATTGATATATATCTAACCAAAGAATTACAAAATAAATCATGAAGAGGAAACCTGTACTGTACTTCTGTATTCTTTTCAGTACACGTTTGCAAGAAAATGGAACATTATTTTTTTGCCTGGAAGAAATGTGAGGAATCTTTATTTAAGCTTCTGCTTTGTCAAACACGTTTTGAACCATATGTCCACCCTTCCCCAAATGCTCAGTCAGGAAAAGAGATGGCCAGGAGCATCATGATTATAAAAGTGAATTTGTGCCATTGCTAGAAATCAAAATTTAAAATAGTAAATGCTGGAAATACTCAGCTGGTCAGAACATCAAGAGGGATTGATAAATCTTTCAAATAAGTAGACCTTTCATTGACCAGCAACATGGACTTCCTTTATCTGCACATATGCTGCACATTTGAGCATTTTCTGTAAATCTCTCAACTCAAAATATTGTCCATTCTATTGTAACAATCCAGGTACCTGTGTCAAACTTAATGAAGTCTGTGATCTTGCCAGTATCCAGATCAATCTGCACAGTATCGTTGACCTTGATTAGAGGATCTGGATAGCGAATGGTTCGCGCATCATGTGTAACAAGGTGTGGGATTCCCTTGGTGCCCACTCGAATCCTCCTCACTTTGCACAGCTTGTACTGCAAAACAAATGAAAATAATTAATTACACACAAACACCAAATGGGGAAAGAACTTAAAACTGCACAGTTGCGATGTCTTCCCATGGAGCTTTTGATAACTTTGCAACATTACCCCTACTCCTGTACAAACCTATTAAGATATTATAAATTCCATTATATTATATAATAAGGAATTTAAAGATATTGGGGGGAAAGGGGGTCACTATTAAGCATAGTGTGATTGATTTGCCTAAGGTTTTTAGTTTAGTTTATTATCACGTGTACCAAAGTAGTGACAAACCTTTGGTGCGTGCTATCCAGTCTGCAGAAAGACAGTACATGATTACAATCGACCCATTCAGTGTAGAGATACATAAGGGAATAATGTTTAGTGCAAGGCAAAGCCAGCAGTCAATCAAGGATAGTCTGAGGGTCACCAAAGAGGTAGATTCAGTTGCCTGATAACACTAGGATGATTCAGTTACCTGAACACAGCTGGGAAGAAACTGTTCCTGAATCTGAAGATGTGCGTTTTCACACTTCTATACCTTTTGCCTGTTGGGAGATGGAAGAAGGAGTAGCCAGGATGTGATTCGTCCTTGATTATGCTGCTGGCCTTGCCGAAACAGCACCAGGTATAAATGGAGTCAATAGAAGGGAGGTTGGTTTGCGTGATCGTCTGGGCTGCGTCCACAATTTCTTGGATGAAACGGTTCCCAAACCAAGCTATGATGCACCCTAATAAAATGCTTTCTGTGGTACATCTGTAGAAGTTGGTGAGAGTAGTAGGGGACATTCCTAAGGCTTCAAAGGAAACCTTTCTTGGTCATTGTTTCAATATGGTTGGTCCAGGAGACGCTGTTTGCGATATTGACTCCTACAAATTTGAAGTTTTCAACCATCTCTGCTTCGGCACAAACTAGATTTAATGCATTCCACAAACTTTGCTTTCTGAAGTTGATCAGCATCTCAATGTCTTGCTGACATCGAGAGAAGGGTTGTTGTCTTGACACCAGGATACAAGGTTCTCGATCTCCTTTCCATACTCCGTCTCATCATTATTTGATATCCGGCCCACAACGGTGATGTCGTCTGCAAATTTGAAAATTGAATTATATTTGTACATGACTGCAGTTGTGGGTGGACAAGGAGTGAAGGGGGCTGAGAACGCATCCTTGCGGAGCCCTGATGTTGAGGATTATTGTAGAGGATGATCTGTCCTCTATCCTCACTGATTCGGGTCTGTTGGTCAGAAAGACGAGGAGACAGAGTGCTGACATCAAGTCCTGTGAGTTTGGTGATGAGCTGGGACAGTATAATGGTATTAAAGCCAGAGATGTAGTCTATGAATAAGATTCTGACATGGGTGTCTCTCTTACCCAGGTGTTCTAGGGATGAGTGTTGGGCTAGGGCGATGGCATCGTCCCTGGACCCTTGTGGCGGTAGGCAAAATGCAGTGCGTCAAGGCCACTGGATAGACTTGATTTAATGCGTTCCATAACAAGCCTCTCAAAACATTTGATGATGGTGGATGTCAAGGCCACTTTAGCATGAGGTCTTGCTTTTCTTCAGCACTGGAATGATGGTCATCTTGAAGCAGGTGGGTACCTCAGAACGGTGTTGGGAGAGATTAAAGATGTCCACGAATACTCCTGCTAGCTGGTCTATGCAGCTACTAAGGACTTGGCCAGGAACTCCATCTGGGCCAATTGCTTTTTGCAGGTTTACCCTCAGGAAGGCCGATCTAACCTCCACTGTAGTCACACTGGAGTCTGAAGGGCCAGGTGTCACTGCCCGGTTGTTTTTTTGCTCAAAGCGAACAGAGAGCATTCAGATTATCAGGTTGGCTCATACTTTCACCAATGATGTTGCCTGCCCTTACTTTGCAGCCAGTTATCTTATTCAACCTTGCCACATTCTCCATATGTGGTGAGTGATTATACTGGGACTCAAGTTTGTCCCGGTATTATCACTTAACATCCTTGATGGCTTTGCAGAGATCATAGCGGGCTTTTTTGTACCGCTCGGGATCGTTTGACTTGTATGCAGCAGACCTGGCCTTAATCTGTGAGTGCGCCTTGCAGTACATCACGTCTTTCTTGGGAATAATTCAATTCTCCCTCGCTAGAACTGCTGGGTTCAACAGTCCTGTATGACTAGCCCAAATTTAAGAGATGGAGAACTATCGGTGATAAGTTCCTGATTAATGAAAATTGATTTTTTCATTACAATTAATTTCATACTATAAACAATATCATGCCATCTTTAAATCAGCTGTTTTCATCTCTTAAAGGACAACTGGGTCCCTAAACAGCTCTTTCCGAATAAACATAATAAAAAGACAGACAGGCCCATCAACTTCTATTCAATGTCAACATCAAGTACACACTGCATTAAATTGCATTTCCCAACAGATCCGGCCATTTAACATTCCGCATATTTTTGAGTTTGCACTCGAAACATAGATTTCCAGACTATTCTGAGAGTCAGTGAATCTGACCTTTTGCTCCTCCACTGAAAAACACAACTACTTAAAGTCCAAACAAAAACACAACACTCTAGAGAAAATCAGAGGCTTCTGCTGGGTCGATAACCATATAATTAATTTAGAAAATAATACCGACCGCTTTGCAGTCTTTCAACATGAGCCACAGCAATGGTGGCAGCCCAGGATGCAAGCCTTTGCTCACTTCATGTATCCAGCACATATTCAATTGAAATCCATGAAAGATGATCCAAACTCATTGAACCTTAGCTCTTGCTGGTCATTCCATATTTTGATCAAAGATTCGCTTTCATAGCATAAAGCATTAAACAAAACACTGCCAACAGCCAACAGTGCAGCCAGAACTGTTTTGCACAAATGAGAAATGGGTTGTTTCAAAAAGAAAAGAGCACAATATCCAGGTTTCTCTTGAACACATCATGCTAAAACATGGCTGCATAACAATCCACAATGGAACAGCTACCTTTGCCTCCTCAGCAGTGATTCTATGCACAGCAAAACGACCTTTTGTATCATAGATCAGACGGAAATGCTCATTTGTCTTATCAATGCTGATGACATCTGAAAATTAATAAAAAACATGCACAATTTTAGAAACCAGAATTCATGGTGTAGGGACATACAAGCTTCCGCGCTCCCCCAATTCATGGTAGTGTCCATTATTTAGAAATGCATTATTTACATAATCTAAAAACACATCAACTAGAGAGATATCCAAACCATACACTGAGTCTGCGGAATATAATAGTCAAAGATGAATTCTTCAGGTGTCCTCTTAGTCTGAATTTAGACAGACTCAAACAAGTGTTTGAGTATCTTTGCTGCCGTAAATTATCGCACAATACATATTAACAAATATAATTTGCCACTAAGCCACATTAAAAATTAATCATAACCGAAGACCAAAAACTTTGCCGAAGGGATACATTTTAAGAAGCATCTCAAGGGATGGAAGCAATGAAAGGGGATATTTCCAGTTTAGCTTGTCAGATTACGCATTACTAATGTAATGACGATTAGGGCAGAATGGTGGTGCAGAGATTAGAAATGAAGTGGAAGCCACTATGCAGGAACTTGAAACAAAAGGAAAAAAAAATATTCAAGCACAAGCCAGTGTTGGCGCAAAATACAACAGGTCAGGAAGCAAAAATTTCCAAAACAGAACTTTAAACATGGCCAGCAGATATTTGGATGGCCTCTAGTTCAGGGGTTTTAACCTCTGAAACATGCAATTTGATCTTATTTATCAAGAAATAGCAATTAATAGTATTGAGAAGCTCTTGGAAACGGAAACATGCCAAAGACAATGTACGTCAAACAAAGCATGCAAACGACACCAACTGCATTTAGAATCCCCGGTATGGTAAATCCTCTTCCTTACCCATGAATCCAGCAGGATAGGTGATATCTGTGCGCACTTTACCATCAATCTTGATGAATCGCTGCATGCAGATTTTCTTCACCTCATCCCCGGTTAAGGCATACTTCAGGCGATTTCTGAGGAAAATGATGAGGGGAAGACATTCTCGCAGTTTGTGGGGACCAGTCGATGGACGTGGAGCCTAAATTTTTTTTACAAATTAGTTCAACATAAATCAGAATTTCAAAAAACTTAAGACAGTATGTTCCAATAAAAATCTGAAAAATAACTATATAAAAATAAAACTATTATTTAGTTTTTTCTTTAACTAACATATCATATTTTATTATTCACCATTTCTCTCTGCCTTCACGTCATTAATAGTGCTGTGAATCTCCAGCTCTCAAAAGTGTTATTATACTCTCAGCACTGTACCTCTCTCCATGTAAACCCTTCCTCCTTTTGTTCCGTCCCTCTTCCCATATTTTCTGCCATACAGAACTTTTCCCAGTTCCATTGAAAGGTCAGCAGACCAAATGGTTAAATATTTCTCAATGCTGAACTGGTGATTATTTTCAATTTTTTAAAAAATATAAACACTTTGACAGAAACAACTCCTTGTAACTCATTCTGCTTTACTGTAACCCAAGTGGCATACATCAGAAGATTTTTTTTAAAGTTGTTTCAACCCACAATGAGGTAACATTACTTGTACTTGTTAAACACAAATGTTATTTATGTATTATACAGATCCACCACCGATTTCCTAGGACCTCCTTTAATCTGGACTACCCATCAGCGGATCAAATTTGCTCCCTGGGATTAAATCCCAGTTCCATTGAAAGGTCAGCAGACCAAATGGTTAAATATTTCTCAATGCTGAACTGGTGATTATTTTCAATTTTTTTTAAAATATAAACACTTTGACAGAAACAACTCCTTGTAACTCATTCTGCTTTACTGTAACCCAAGTGGCATACATCAGAAGATTTTTTTTAAAGTTGTTTCAACCCACAATGAGGTAACATTACTTGTACTTGTTAAACACAAATGTTATTTATGTATTATACAGATCCACCACCGATTTCCTAGGACCTCCTTTAATCTGGACTACCCATCAGCGGATCAAATTTGCTCCCTGGGATTAAGGCCCGGCCAGAGCCTGCGGTTCAGTTCCCATACCCAACTTCCGAGGCCAGGGCAACGGTGGCACAGCAGGTTCTATCCCGACTACGGGTGCAGTCTGTACAGAGTTTATGCATTCTCCCCATGAGTTTTCTCCGAGATCTTCGGTTTCCTCCCACACTCCAAAGACGTAGTTATGTAGGTTAATTGGCTTGATGTATGTGTAAATTGTCCCTAGTGAGTGTATGTAAATTGTTCCCAGTGAGTGTAGGATAGTGTTAATGTGCGGGATTCGCTGGTCGGTGCGGATTCGGTGGGCTGAAGGGCCTGTTTCTGCACTGTATCTCTAAACTAAACTAGATTGATCGGTGGGCAGAATGTGTCCCCTGCGGCTGGGACCTTAGAACCCCGGCCTGGCTGAAGCCGGTGGATTCCCACAGCCAACTTTGTAGACGGGTATCTCAGACCCCCCCCCCGTGGTCTAAGCAGACTGTTCCAACTCCTCCTTGACCTCCATTGATCCGGCAAAACTGATAATTCAGGAAGGCTCTGGAACCAAGGGTGCCGGAACAAAAATAAATCAGTGGTGGCCCTCTGCATGTAGGACATTAACTGCAGATAATTGTAAAACAGCAAATTAAGGAGAAACATCCAGTCAACTTTCAAATGGCCAAAGCTTCTGTGATCACTGCAACCCTACTTCAGATTTAGGTTTATTCTGGTCACATACTACAAGACTACAGAATATGGTTCCGCAGAAATATAGCATAATGGTTCCAGAGAAAATATCCAAAGTCCGTAATGAGATAGGTTGGAGAATCAGGACTGTGCCCTGGCTTATGGAAGAATTGAGAGAAGGAAACTGTTCCTTCGTCTGGTGGTAAACACAAAATGCTGGAGAAATGCTCTACCCTTCAGGTGTGAAGGGTCTCGACCCAAAACGTCACCCATTCCTTCTCTCCAGAGAAGCTGCCTGTCCTGAGTTACTCCAGCATTTTGTGTCTACATTCGATTTAAACCATCTGCAGTTCTTTCCTACACTTAGTCTGGTGGTGCTCACTTTCAAGCTTCTCTATCTTTGGCCCAAAGCAGGGAAATAGAGGAATAGCTGGGATGGGAACGGTCCTTGATTATGTTGGCTGCTCTCCTGAGATAGCATGTCTGGTTCGTGTGATGGGGTCATCACATAACTACACCATCACATAACTTCTACATCCACAACTCTGCAATTTGTGGGCAAAGCTGTTCCCAAATCAAGTTGTGCTGTTTATCATCAGTATGTTTTCCACAACTATATTAAAACAGAGTAGACAGTACAAGCATGTAACACCACCACCTACCCAAATTAAAAAACACATTCCAGCTTGGCTGTGCTGTCACTTCACTTAGTACTTACAAATACACCGGTCAGTTTATCCAGCATCCAGTGGCGAGGAGCCGCCAGGCGCTTCAGGTGTTTCTTCGGGCCGCGGGCCTACATTGACAAGAGAATTGTTTAGTTCCTGGCTGCAGGACGAAGACCGTCCGCCGATCGCACTCACCTCGGTCCCCCACCGCCCACCCACCCACTCCCTGCCGGGACCAACGCTGTCCCCGAGCCCTGCCTCGCAGGAGGCGAGAACATCCCGCCGCAACCTTCAACTCCAAGTCCGGGCTGTAGGTCCGGTCCGGGCCGGGGCCTTCAGCGCGTAAACATTGAGCCACAACACTTGAAAGCGCCTCAAGCCGACACTTGCATCTTATATGAGGATGCGGTGGAGCCGCGGCCTAGGCCTAGACCGAGCGCCGAGCCGTTAGCCGCGGCTACCCGCCGTATTCAAAGCGAAAATATCGGACATCGCGCAATCCGCTTGGGATAAATGCGCCCCGGACCCAGCTCCCCAGCTGCTGCCAACCCGGTATCAATGCCCGTGGGTTGATTTCCCCGCTTTACGGGGTGGATGTTGCCGGATTGCCGCCCGCGGCCCGGCCGCCGCCCTCACCATCTCTGTGTCTGCGGGGAAAAGGAGCGCTCTCCCACAATGCACCGCTCACCAGCCTCCGCTCCCTCCGCGCTGCAGGTCCACTGCGCCTGCGCGCCGCGCCGCCCGGGCAACATTCCTCTAGTCCGGCACCTCAGATCAGGTAGTGGCGGATCAGCGGGTGCTCTGGGCGGCACCAATGTTAACAGCCATGTGCAATGTATTGTTTAAGAAGAAACTGCAGATGCTGGATGCTCTCATTTTGGTTGAACTGGTTGAGTTCACTGGGATTAAATAATCCTGTGTAAAATATAAGAACGTGCAATACATTGTCTGGTGGGATACCGGAAAGAACTGCAGATGCTGGTTTAAATCAAATGTAGACACTAAATGGTATTATAAAGGACATTTCCCACCCCGGACACTCCCTGTTTGAACTGTTACCGTCAGGCAGACGGTACAGATCTACAAGGACAAGGCCAAACAGACTTAAAAACAGTTTTTACCCCACTGCTATAAAGGCACTAAATGTAGCCGCCAAGGACCGCAGGGGCGATACATACATACATGAAATCGACAGAAGGATGTAGGGCTGGGTGTTTATGTGTGCTATTTTTATGATATTTATTTTAGTTGTTTATCTTTTTAAATATTTTACCTTGTATGTATCGTTAGCTTTTAGAAATGTTTGAATGGTGCACTGACTGGCTGACATTTTACAATTTCGTTGTACATGGTTCATGTTACAATGACAATAAAGAAACTATTCTATTCTATTCTATTCTTAGACAAAAGTGCTGGAGAAACTCAGCGGGTGCAGCAGCACCTATGGAGCGAAGGAAGTAGGCAACGTTTCGGAAGTCTGAAGAAGGGTTTTGGTCCGAAGCGTCGCCCATTTCCTTCGCTCCATAGATGCTGCCGCACCCGCTGAGTTTCTCCAGCACTTTTGTCTAAGTACAATGTATTGCACGTTCTTATATTTTACACAGGATTATTTAATCCCAGTGAATTTAACCAGTTCAAAATGAGAGCAACAAATATAGAAGAATGGAGATCCAGACTATGGATGCTGTGGATGATCAACCATGCAAATGGCGGTGCTGGCTCGAAGGGCCATATGACCTACTCCTGCACCTATTGTCTATTGTCTGTACGGAGTTTGTACGTTTTCCCCGTGACCTGTGTGGGTTTTCCCTGGGATCTCTGTTATTTTCATTTTGTTTATTGTCACGTGTACCATGGTACAGTGAAAAGCTTCTGTTGTGTGCGAGACTCCTCCCACACTCCAAAGACATACAAGTTGTAGGCAAATTTGCTTGCTATAAATGTAAATTTGTAAATTGTCCCTGTTGTGTAGGATACTGGCAGGGAACATAAAAACTGACTGCAAAAGCTTTTATAGATATGTGAAGAGAAAAAGATTAGTTAAAACAAATGTAGGTCCCTTGCAGTCAGAAACGGGTGAATTGATCATGGGGATCAAGGACATGGCAGACCAATTGAATAACTACTTTGGTTCTGTCTTCACTAAGGAAGACATAAATAATCTGCCGGAAATAGCAGGGGACCGGGGGTCAAATGAGATGGAGGAACTGAGTGAAATCCAGGTTAGCCGGGAAGTGGTGTTAGGTAAATTGAATGGATTAAAGGCCGATAAATCCCCAGGGCCAGATAGGCTGCATCCTAGAGTACTTAAGGAAGTAGCCCCAGAAATAGTGGATGCATTAGTGATAATTTTTCAAAACTCTTTAGATTCTGGAGTAGTTCCTGAGGATTGGAGGGTAGCTAATGTAACACCACTTTTTAAAAAGGGAGGGAGAGAGAAAACGGGGAGTTACAGACCAGTTAGTCTAACGTCGGTAGTGGGGAAACTGCTAGAATCAGTTATTAAAGATGGGATAGCAGCACATTTGGAAAGTGGTGAAATCATTGGACAAAGTCAGCATGGATTTATGAAGGGTAAATCATGTCTGACGAATCTTATAGAATTTTTCGAGGATGTAACTAGTAGAGTGGATAAGGGAGAACCAGTGGATGTGTTATATCTGGACTTTCAGAAGGCTTTCGACAAGGTCCCACATAAGAGATTAGTATACAAACTTAAAGCACACGGTATTGGGGGTTCAGTATTGATGTGGATAGAGAACTGGCTGGCAGACAGGAAGCAAAGAGTAGGAGTAAACGGGTCCTTTTCACAATGGCAGGCAGTGACTAGTGGGGTACCACAAGGCTCAGTTCTGGGACCCCAGCTATTTACGATATATATTAATGATTTGGACGAGGGAATTGAATGCAACATCTCCAAGTTTGCGGATGACACGAAGCTGGGGGGCAGTGTTAGCTGTGAGGAGGATGCTAGGAGGCTGCAAGGTGACTTGGATAGGCTGGGTGAGTGGGCAAATGCATGGCAGATGCAGTATAATGTGGATAAATGTGAGGTTATCACTTTGGTGGCAAAAACAGGCAAGTAGATTATTATCTGAATGGTGGCCAATTAGGAAAGGGGGAGATGCAACGAGACCTGGGTGTCATGGTACACCAGTCATTAAAAGTAGGCGTGCAGGTGCACGCAGGCAGTGAAGAAGGCGAATGGTATGTTAGCATTCATAGCAAAAGGATTGAGTATAGGTGCAGGGAGGTTCTACTGCAGTTGTACAGGGTCTTGGTGAGACCACACCTGGAGTATTGCGTACAGTTTTGGTCTCCTAATCTGAGGAAAGACATTCTTGCCATAGAGGGAGTACAGAGAAGGTTCACCAGACTGATTCCTGGGATGTCAGGACTTTCATATGAAGAAAGACTGGATAGACTCGGTTTGTACTCGCTAGAATTTAGAAGATTGAGGGGGGATCTTATAGAAATGTACAAAATTCTTAAGGGGTTGGACAGGTTAGATGCAGGAAGATTGTTCCCGATGTTGGGGAAGTCCAGAACAAGGGGTCACAGTTTAAGGATAAAGGGGAAATCTTTTAGGACCGAGATGAGGAAAACTTTTTTCACACAGAGAGTGGTGAATCTGTGGAATTCTCTCCCGCAGAAGGTAGTTGAGGCCAGTTCATTGGCTATATTTAAGAGGGAGTTAGATGTGGCCCTTGTGGCTAAAGGGATCAGGGGGTATGGAGAGAAGGCAGGTACAGGATACTGAGTTGGATGATCAGCCATGATCATATTGAATGGCGGTGCAGGCTCGAAGGGCCGAATGGCCTACTCCTGCACCTATTTTCTATGTTTCTATGTTTCTATAGTGTTAGTGTGCGGGGATTGCTGGTGGTTGCAGACCCAGTGGGCCGAAGGGTCTGTTTCCGTGCTGAATCTCTAAACTAAATTAAACAATTTTTTTTAATGTTCCTTTAGCTGTTAATAGGTAACAGAGAAACAAATATTGTAGCTATAAACTAATGGAGATACAAGAGGAATGATGTGGAATCATGTTCAATATGTAACAAAATTATATGTCTTGAGGATCTTTTTTGTTTTAACTAGTACTTTTTTGTAGGTGGAGTTAGTGTCAAATTTTGCTCCACAATTATGAGTACAGAGGGAGTATTGTAGGGGACTAAAAACATTTTTTTTGTAGGGGACTAAAAACATCCGATCAGCAGAGAAGATGATTGGCTGCAACCTTCCCTCCATTGATGAACTGTACACTGCAAGGGCCAGGAAGCCAGCGGGCATGATCATCTCTGACCCCTCTCACCCTGGCCACAAACTCTTTGAATTACTTCCCTCTGGAAGGCGACTCCGGACTGTCAAAGCTGCCACAGCCAGACATAAAAACAGTTTTTATCCACGAGTAGTTGTTCTACTCAACAGCCAAAAATCTGTAGCCTTCCTTTGATCTGGTATTTTGTTGGTTCACATGCTTGATCAATGGTGTTTTATCATTAATGTATTATTATTAATGTTTAGTGTTTTCTGAGTCATTCGTAACTGTCACTGTATGTCATGTTGTTACTTGTGGGTGGAGTACCAAGGCAAATTCCTTGTATGTGAATACTTGGCCAATAAACTTACTTACTTACTTACTTTGCGGAGCACAGGTGTTGGGAATTATTGTGTAGAAGGTGCTGTCAGCTATCCTCACTGACTGTGGGCGGTGGGTCAGAAAGTTGAGGATCCAATGGCAGAGTGAATCCGTGAAAAGCAACTAGCCCGGATGAAGTCCATGGCCGTGTACTCAGGACATGTGCGAATTAGCCCGTAAAGGTATTCAGACATCTATAACTTCTTTCATAGCTCCATTCTGAGATCCCTACCTGCTTCAAGAAACCACTATCAGCCCAGTTTCAAAGAAATTTAAGGTAGTGTGCCTTCATGACTAATGTCCAGTGGTTCTGACATCCACCGTCACAGGGTTCGAGAGACTGGCAATGGCGTCTATTAACTCCCGGACAGCTTTGATCTCCTACTGTTTGCTTAGTTTTACAACAGGTCCACAACAGACGCCATTTCCCTGTCACTGAACTCATCTCTGGAACACTCGGACCACAAGGACTCCCACATTAGATTCCTGTACTGACTATAACTGTTTTCCAAGCTGAAATCCGATGCAAAATTATCTCCAAACTTTAGACCTAGGAATCAGCACCCTCTCTGTCACTGGATCCAAATGCGGGCATATGAGATTAGTGAAGATGGAACATCTTGGTTAGCATGGGCAAGTTGGGCCGAAGGGCCTATTTCTGTGCTGTTTGACTATGAATTTATCAAGGATCACCTCCATCTGAGCCATGACCTCTTCTTGCTGCTAATGTCAAGCAAGAGGTGCAGATTTCTGAAGTTGAAGACAACCAGACTCAAGAACAGATACTTTCCTACAACTATCATATTCTCGAACTGACTGTACAACCCTAACTGAACTCTGTGGACAACCTCTAGCACTACCAGAAACTTTTTTCACAAATTGTATTTTTCACAAATATTTTTTTTTACTGTCTTGCAAAATGTATGCCTAATGTATGAATAATTTTATGTAGAATTTATGTTTGAACGTTCTCCCCATGTCCTGCGTGGGTTTACTCTGAGATCTCCAGTTTCCTCCCACACTCCAAAGACGTACAGGTTTGTAGGCTTGGTATAACTGTAAAAGTGTCCCTAGTGTGTGTAGGATATTGTTAATGTGCGCGGATCGCTCGTCGGTGCGGAATCAGTGGTCCGAAGGCCGTTTCCGCGCTGTATCTCTAAACCAAACTAAACTAAAATGTGCCCGTGATGTTGCAAGCTTTTCATTGTACCTGCACCTCACTGAATTTGTGCATAAGACAATAAATTCGACTTAACTTGAATTGGTGCACCTCAATACTTCCTGCTCTACTCTTTCAACACCATGGCTGTCTGGATACACGCAACTCCAATGCCATCTAAAATTCACCATGCTGAATTATGAGTCAGTGCAGGAGATAGAACACCTCGTTAAGAGGTGCCGCAACAATTTCTACACTAATCATCACTTTTGAGTTAAATTATTCAGATTCTCTCTCAAGGCTGGCAATTCTAACAATATGTGCCATTTGCCTGTTTGAAGCTTCATGAGGGTAGAATGGTTTTCAGTTCCAATATGCTGTACCAATATTTTTTTGAATTGTTTACAGATGAATTAACTTTTTTTTAAAGTATTTTAACTCAGTAATTGTCATAAGCATTGTGATTGGAGATCCATGCTTACAATGAGGAAGCCCTGGCCTAATACATTTCAAAGCAGTGAATACCTTAAAGGAGATGAGGAGGCAAAAAAAGGGTGCAATTGAGAAGACAAAGATAATAAACAAATAAGAGTAGGCAGCAGAAAAAAAAGTTACATTATGGAGGTATGAAGGGAAATAATAGTTTGGAAGGTAAGATGTATTCATTATTTTTTGCACCATTTCTTCTTTGAATGACACATTTTTCATACAAACAAATTCTGACCAGACTTTCGAGATAAAGTGTAGAAACAAGCCCTTCGGCCCACCAAGTCTGTGCCGACCAGCGATCACCCCATACTGTCAGTCAGAATTCTGAACCACAAAGTGAAATCTTACATCGCTCAGGCAACTCCATGAAATGAAACACCTGATACTCTTTCACTTGAATATAACAAATCGTATGTTTATTAAGTATCAGTGCTGGTAAAGTAATTTTGGTGGATGTTATACAAGTCTACAACATGCTCCCCAGAATGTCAAAAGTGCTACAGTTTAGGTCAATTTTTTTACAATGTGCATTTATTAAACAGCACCAGCAAGTGACCTAATGAAAAGATGTAAATTGACAATGCTATATTATATAGGATGATGTTCCAATTGTTGTTCCAATGGGT
The DNA here is from genome assembly GCF_010909765.2 of Amblyraja radiata. NCBI lineage: Eukaryota > Metazoa > Chordata > Chondrichthyes > Rajiformes > Rajidae > Amblyraja > Amblyraja radiata. The sequence continues at coordinate 33,184,976 of NC_045967.1, forward strand.
AAAGTTCATAAGAATTTACAGAATTTCCTCCAAAGATAGCTCTGGAAATATTTTACATCTGTGGTGTAGATTAGTTTGATCCTTTATTTTATTTCTGTTATACAAAGTTAAAAAAAGAAGCGAGATAAGTGCACAGCCACTCAATTACTAAACAAGTGTGAACATTACACATTTTGTGTGTTCAGGAGTAGCTACATTTAACCTATGGCAGAGAAGAATTGAATATTATTTCCATCACAAAGACGCCATGTTCAAGCATTCAATGAATACATTGGTGCATTTCAATGTGAATTGACTCATCTGCATTTGCTGAATTTCCAGGAAACTATTCCCTATTAAAAATATTGCTGCACTTAATCTGTTGATTATACAGAATCTTTTTTTATTACTTTTGTGATGGTGCTGGAAGTCATTTTCTCCCGATAATTGCCCCAACTATTTTATGATTTCATTCTTTGAGTTAACAATACACAGGGTGGGGTAATATATTGGCATACTGTAGATAGACTAGCAACTAACTAGCAGAAAACAATGAGCCAGTAACGACTTACCACAAGGATCTGCTAAGGCCCTTAACAATTTACAAAACATGTTGAAAACCTGGATAAAGTATGCAGTTGCCAAATCTGCTGATGATCCAAAATTGGAAGGATTAGGAAGTTGTGATAAAGATATAACAAACCTGTAAAGGGATATGGGTAGGTTATATGAGTGGCAACGAGTTGGTAGATAGAGTACAGTATGGGAAAGTATTTATTTAAATGTTGCAGAGGAAAAGGATCTACAGGTTACAAGTACATGAAACATAAAAGGTCAGTGTGTAGAAATAGCAAGTTATTAGAAAGATCAAGCAACTGCTTGCCTTGTTGTTGAGGACATGGAGAGCAAACATCAAAATGTTGATGCCAATTTAAAGGACACTCTTGACAACACACCTGGAGCAGTGTTCAGCTTTGGGCTCCACATTTAAGGAAGTGTGTGCATGCATTGGAAGCAATGCAGAGAAGGTTCACAAGGAATGAATGGATTGATGTATGAAGAAAGGTGCACTGATTGGACTTATTGGTGTTTCAAAATTATGGGATGGTATTATTGATACAAGTAAGATTGTGAGTGGGATTCACAGTACGATGCCAAGAGGATGATTACTCAATGGGAAGGAGGAGGTGTCTAGAGCTTGGAAGCGCTGTTTCACAATAAGGGGGTCATCTATTTACTTTCTCAGAGGGTCAGTGACATTTTAGAATTCTCTATCCTAGCGAGATGTGGAAGCAGTCATTGAATATCCAAGACAGGGTTCCACTCGGATTTGAATTACACTGAAGTAGAGGGGCATGGGAAAAATTGGTTTTCTGGGTCAAGACTAGACCACCCACAATCTTGTTGGATGATGAAGCAGGTACCAAGTGGCTTTCCGGCCAGTTCCTACTCCCACCTCTCCTGTTTTTATGCTATTTCCACCCTTGTATGTGATGTGGTGCATTTTGCGTCACACTCTGTGAAGGAACGTGTTCTCAGGCTAATTGATGATGCTTTGAGTGCTAGAATTCACCCTCTGGTGAAAATTGTTCTGTATTGAATTGCAGTCCATTACTTCTCAATTGTTTCCTTTATTTTACTATCCTTAATAGATGCATAAGCACAGCTCTAACGTCTTTTCTAATGTAAGACCAGTTGGCATTCTGTCGTTTTATGAATCGCTCACGAGGGGAGGTGAAGGGAAATTCAGTTTCGCCTATTTAATTCGCGTCCTGGCCACAAGGGGATGCAAGAGAGCTCCCTCCCTGGCAAGCAGTGACTTTACGCCTTCCCTGGCAGACAGGGCGAGGGGGAAATAAAAATATAGTAACCGGTGCTTGTTTTATATAGTGAGCTATGTAAACACCACAGCAACTTAAATCATCGGCATACCAGTTCAGGGACTTGACTTGAGGTGAGATCTGGCAACAATTCGTTTATTTCATGTTGCCCCTCCGATATCTCCTCCATTGGGCGATTTTCCACCTTTGTTTAAGCAACAGACAAAATAGGGTTGGGGAAGAAGGTGAACAAACCCCAGAAGCGTGGAGACGGTGGGACGGAGCGGACTCCTTGTCTGCCCTGCCCAGCGCTGCGGCATTATGAAGGTAGCAGAAACCAGGTGTAATTTGTGGATAGACTGCAAACGCTAGGATCCTTGAGCAAACAAACACCTTTGGCCCGGTTGAAATGTAGGTTCACTCCTGTGTTTTCACCGAACGGTAGAGCAGCTGCCTTACAGTGCCAGAGGTCATGATTATGGGTGCCGTCTGCACGGAGTTTGGACGTTCTCCCGGTGACCGCGTGGGTTTACTCCGGGTGCTCCGGTTTTCTTCCACACTCCAAAGACGTGCAGATTTGCAGGTTAATTGGCTTCGTAGTTTGTGTAGGGTAGTGTTAGTGTACGGGGATCACTGGTCGGCGCGGACTCGGTGGGCCGAAGGGTCTGTTTCCGCGCTGTATCTCTAAAATAATCAAGTGTCAGTGTACATGGCAAAGTGGGTGGGTGGGTGGGTTCGAGGAGTCCCGACCCCAGTGCCGACCACCCATCAGCGACTGCACAAATCCGCCCAGCACGCCGCTGTTTTCCACCCAACCCCGAGATTTTCTGCAGAGCCCAAATGAAAGGAAATGAAATAGGAAATAGGAGATATTTGACCGGTGGTATTTAAGGGCAGCTCCGAGACCCTGTTTCAATTTCTCCAGTTCAAGAAAGCAGCAGGAACCATCCGCACACGTGGGCTGTTTTAAGGCAGGACGTCTGAGGTCGTCAATCCCCACTTCTGCACTTCCCAATGAACACATTGAACGCCGCCACCCGTGTCATTGTCCATGGGCAGAATAATGATGCTCTTTAATCGGTTCGGCTTGTCAGTGGAGGTATTTCCTTGAAAGCTGAACAAACCTCTTTGAATAAAGGTGCAACTCTGACCGGTACATTACCCGAGCCTGTAACACAGATTGTAGGTAAGAAACTGACTGCTATCGTTCTCTCGTCCTGTCAGTTGGGGTGAGTTGGAAGCTGTTGAGATCAGGTCAGTCCGCTCAGTGTCCAGGCTGCTCCGCTGTCAGCAAGTGACCGACGCCACGTCCGAGGTGAAGTCAAATTCATTGTGGCCCAGCCAGAGTTCGGGCAGCTCGTTCACTCGGTCCAAGCCCAGCTCCAACACCAGGGTCATGAGCACGTCCTCGTCGATGAGGTCGGTGTCGATGATGCCCGGTGCGTGAGGGGCCGGGGTCCCCGCAGTGGCCTGAGCCGAGGGTTGCACATCCCCCAGGGCCTGGCCGTCCCCGGGCAGCGGAGCTGGCGGCAGCGCCGAGCTGTGGTACTGGCTGTTGAGTTTCTGCAGCTGCAAGCTGGCCAGCAATTGCGGGCCGTGCAGGGCGAACGACTGCTTCTGGACCCCGCACGAAGAAGCGAGCAGCGCCGGGTTAAACTGCCCGCTGGAACCGCTGGGGACCCTGCTCCGGACCACCGAAGCTCCGTAGTGAAGCATCGCGACTGCCTCACGCTCCTTCAGTCCCGGGTAACTAATCGGCTTCCTGGACAACAGGCAGGCAGGAACCTGAACAGTGAAGAGCAAAAAACAACTTTAAATTAACTCCAGCAAGGAGGATAAATCGCATTCGGTTTTCATTAGGGAACAGACCGTAACAGATATGTCAATCCCAGGACTGCTGTTTCATCGGCTTGTACTTGCTAGAATTCAGAAGATTGAGGGGGGATCTTATAGAAACGTACACAATTCTTAAGGGGTTGGACAGGCTAGATGCAGGAAGATTATTCCCGATGTTGGGGAAGTCCAGAACTAGGGGTCGCAGTTTAAGGATAAGAGGGAAGTCTTTTAGGACCGAGATGAGAAAATCATTTTTTACACAGAGAGTGGTGAATCTGTGGAATTCTCTGCCACAGAAGGTAGTTGAGGCCAGTTCATTGGCTATATTTAAGAGGGAGTTAGATGTGGCCCTTGTGGCTAAAGGGATCAGGGGGTATGGAGAGAAAGCAGGTACAGGATACTGAGTTGGATGATCAGCCATGATCATATCGAATGGTGGTGCAGGCTCGAAGGGCCGAATGGCTTACTCCTGCACCTTGTTTCTATGACTTTAGTAGTTGTACTGCTTAATGTTTCTAATCGCAATGTTGCAACGTGTAATTTTTAACTTTATGTTCTGTAAATTGCATATAGTGGATTCTACAAACAACATATGGGAACAACACATTTGGCACAAGCTTTTTTTTTCGGGATTTGCCTTTTGCGATAATTACAAGCAATTCCAACCCGTTTTACATTGGCCCTAAGTTGACCGTCTGACATTTTGCAAGGTCTATCTCACTTGAAACTGACCGTGGTCGATTTTATAGACTGAGGACCAGGCTGAATATTGACCTTGAAATATAAATGAAAGTGGAACTAACACGAACTACCCTTCCACAGTAACTCGATAGATATTAAAACTGATTCTCAACATTTTTTTCCATCCGGTTCCGTTTTCTTTACCTCCCATAGAAATATTTTCAAAATTAAATAAAGTTATTGAGTGACAATTTCAAAATATAACGGGAAAGGAATGGAGGGTTATGATCTGAGTGCAGGTAGATGGGACTAGGTGAGAGTAAGTGTTCGGCACGGACTAGAAGGGCCGAGATGGCCTGTTTCCATGCTGTAATTGTTTTATGTTTATATGGTTATACCTTTCATTATTCCATAGATGGATACAAAATCCTGGAGTAATTCAGCGGGACAGGCAGCATCTTTGGAGAAAAGGAATATGTGACTTTTCAGGTCGAGACCATTCTTCAGACTCTCCAGAGATGCTGCCTGTCCCCCTGAATTACTCCAACATTTTTGTGTCTATCTTCGGTTTAACCCAGCATCTGCAGTTCCTTCCTACGCTCCTTTCCCTTATTCCATGTCCACTTTTTTTTTCTTGCTTTATTTAAAAGTGGTTTCTGGATTTCAGGTATTTGTATTGACTTAAGATAAACACAAAATGCTGGAGTAACTCAGCGGGACAGGCAGCATCTCTGGAGAGAATGAATGGGTGGCGTTTCGGGTTGTGACCTTTCTTCTGTTCCTTTGTACACATTTGCATTGACCTTCTAGATTGTGTTACCAAGACACAGTTTTGCAGTTTTCTCGGGAACATGGGTTAACTCACTACGCTACTAAAAATAGCAGCAAAGATCCCTTCCCGAAAACCAATAACAACATTGCAGCGTATTTAATCAATTACTCGATCAGATGATAGACACAAAAGGCTGGAGTAACTCTGCGGGACAGGCAGCATCTCTGGAGAGAAGGAATGGGTGACGTTTCGCGTCGAGACCCTTCTTCAGACCAGCCAGGGGAAAGGGAAACGTGAGATATAGACGGATAGACAGTTTGAAGAAGGGTCTCGACCCGAAACGTCGTCTATTCTTCTCTCCAGAAATGCAGCCTGACGCGCTGAGATAGTCCATTATGTTGTGTCTATCTTCGGTTTAAATCAGCATCCGCAGTTCCTTCCTACACCACAATCAGATGGGTCTTTATTGGTCGAAGGCATCGACAGTCCCCATAAACGCTCAGATTTAAAAACGTATGGAGGCGATCTCTTCAATGGGGGATGTGGGGGGGTGGGGGGGGGGGGGGGGGGAAGAGAGGGGGTGGCTGATGGTAAATGGGACTGATGGCCTGTTTCTGTCCTATACGACTATAAACTCCACATGAGAAGCTCTCAATTCTCTCAGCTTCCACCTTCCGTCTTTTCCTAAGACACAGGATGAGGCTGGTTTGGCCGTTGAATCTATACCAGCTCTCAGACCAATCCAATCACTTCAGTCATCCGTTCTCTCTCATCTGCCCACTAGCATCCAACCCTCTCCTATTCTACCCCCAGCCACTACAGAAGTAATCTCCTGTTGGACCCCCAGATGACCTACAGAGGTGACCTCCTGTTGGACCACCCAGACCTGTCCTGCATTATGTTTACCATTGTCCACTTTACTCATTTCTTGGGCGTTTTTTAAACTTCTACTGGGCCCTCTTCAATTTTTACATTCCGTGATTGTATTGAACTTTTCGAGGTGTGAAAGACACTGTGCTTAGCTGTAACTTTCTAATTTTCTAATGCAAAACACACACAGTACCAGGTAGACGAAGTTTCGGGTGGGGAACCTTCGTCAGACTGAAGAAGGATCCTGCCCCGAAATGTCGCCTATTCATTCAATTAGGATGTCCAGGGTAATGGGGAGAAGGCAGGAGAATGAGGTTGCAATGGAAAGATAGATCAGCCATGATTGAATGGCGGAGTGGACTTGATGGGCCGAATGGCCTAATTCTGCTCCGAAAACGTATGAACTGCATTCCCTCCACAGCTGCTACCCGACCCACTGAATTTCCTCCAGCACTTTGTGTTTTGCTCCAGATTCCAGCACCTGACCCTCATGTACTATTTTAGTAAGATCATATTTTAGTGATAAGGAACCGCGTGCAGAGTGCTAGAAAAACATAATAATCGGTAAGAATTAAATATAGATATTTACACAGATGAGGGATGTTCTTGGGTGGGGAAAGTCAGAGACCTACGAGTTTTTAACGAGAGCACGGGATACGATATGGTTGGCATGCACCATGTGAAACTTGTACAGAATGGCGTGTGGGGACATGTTGACAGTACCCCCATTCCAGGCAGCTGGACTTATTTTGACCTTTTCATAAATATTCACTTGCTTTAAACTCCAACAGGATCTGATCGGCCCGGCTCCAGCCGTGTCACCCACTGGAAACATTTAACCATATATATATATATCTTCAACAGAGTGCCGAAAGCTGCGGCAGCGGGGGAAAAACACCAAGCTGGAAGCCCTTTCCATTGGCTTTGACATATATAATTGTCCGAAATTTAAATTGTTGTGAATAAGCACAGGGCGTCAAACAAAGGAGAAGGGGGGGGGGGGGGGGGGGGGAGAGGTCTTTGATCCACGTGAGTTGGGTCATCGGATGCCCTGGGTTAATGTCTTAAGATTTCTGTTGCAAACTTGATCCGATGTAGGGTGCAAGTTCCCATCCCACTCCCTCGTCCCCCTTTTCCAAGAATGTCCCCCCCCCCCCCTTCAATGCCCAGCTACGGTGCGGCTATACCCCCCACACTGCCGCTGTCCGGAGCGCTCAGCAAGACAGCTCACAACCCAATGTGTCCTTCAAAGGCACCAGCCGCTCGGTTAAATATAACGATGTCAATTACTTGCAGCGAGAAGGATATCAGCGCAGATTTTCTCCCGCTCGGTGTCCCAACGAAGGCAGAGTTACCGGGTGTTCACTCCGGTGCTAGACTACCTCGGTGTGAAGAATGATCGACGCCTCATGAGCTCCTGTCCGCGCCGCGCTCCCTCCGTCAATCCCCAACTGCAATGTAAGAGCTTTTCATTGGTCTGGCACTTTATTCTGCCCCAGTCCCATCAGTATTCACTGACACAAAGTACAGATTTCAGTGAGCAGGGCGACTGCAAAACCTGGTCTGGATTCAAGCGCTAGAGGGGAAGAGCACATCAATCTACAGCCGAAATTAGACACACAAAACTGGAGTAACTCAGCGGGGCAGTTCCTTCCTACACATGAATATACGGCCCAAAGATCATTACAGCCAGCTCGGTGTTTTTAAATTGTGACAACTGTTGCAATGTGGCCTTTTCATTTTCGCATGATGAACCAAAAGTAAGCTTTCACCGCCAAAGGGGGAATATTACCAACAGTGGGGACACAGTGGTGTAGCTGGTTGAGTTGGCGTCTCTCACCACCAGAGACCTGGGTTTGGTCCTGAACTTGGGTGCTGTCTGTGTGGAGTTTGCACATTCTCCTTTTGCATGTGTTTTTGGTTTCCACCCACATCCCAAAGACGTGCGGGTTTGTAGGTTAAGTTGCCTCTGTAAATTGCCCCCAGTGTGTAGGGAGTGGATGCGTAAGTGAGATAACATAGAATTAGGGTGGTAGATGGTCAGCATGCACCCAGTGGGCTGAAGGGCCTATTTCATGCTGTATCATTTAATCAATCAATCAAACGTGATGCCAGCGCACTGCTTGGGAAGGTCAAAAGCAAAATCCCTCAACCCGCCTTATTGATTCAAATTGTGTATTAAGCAATTGGTGACTAATGACTGAATCCAGTCATGTGCAATTAATAAAATATTATATTTCAAATATGTCCGCTAATACTGATGAGAAAACTGAAGAAATCTACTCATAAATATCCACAACCAGAATCAAACAGCAGAAAGCACACAATGACTTAATTATTACACATCTACGAAAAAAATAATACCGATGTTTCCACTAATGGATCACTTGACTTCTCATTGCTCAGCGCTTAGTGATGTGAACCACAGAGATAAGGAAATCAATCTCTTGTCTGTATTAGTCAATTTCAGCCTGAATGAGACTCCGGTGGTAGAAATTGAATCAGTTCCCCAGGACTAGAGATGGCACCTCTGATTGCTATCAGCTGATCCAGGATAGCATGTGTGCAGAATCAGGTGGCATGTGTGCAGAACAGGTCTCCACTGTACTGCTTGCCCACTATTAATGTTGGTGCCATTAGGCTAAGGCAGAGGACAACATGGGGCAAAGGTCCAAATGTATCAACACCATCAGGAGGAGAGAGTATTTTAAAATATTTAACTGGCTTTCCTGAGAGTGTATTTTAAGAGCACCATTTGCAGCAGAGACTATTCCATTCGAGCATGATGGACATTGGATAGGGCAAGGTATAAGTGAGGAAATAAATGAGCAGGCAGGTTCTGCATCTGTGTGATTGCCACATATGCAAACTGCACATCCTCATAGCAGCAGAAAATATTTGCCATTGATAATTGTAGTTTTATTATTCATTTCCCCAATCTTCCTTAATCGCATGTTGCATTATCAACATTAGGGAAACATGCTTATCAGATAAAAATAAATGCCTTCCAATTAAGCAAGAAAAATTATTTCATATTTAGGTATAGACTCTCTCAGGAACTATCAGTCGAGCCCACATTTACCTTCACTCTCACTGACCTTCACCTGTAGAATATTTGTGATGTCAACCATCCTTGTGTCCATTCCTTTTGACAGAGGATGTAGAAGCATTTGAGATATATCAGAGTTTAACTCCAATTTGCAGCTGGTAGATTGACAAATTTAAGGTCATAGATTGTAGAATACAAATGGGCAATAGGGAGGATGCAAAGAATTAGCACGTAAGAGTGGAAAATATCAAAAAAAATCACACACTGAAGTAGTGGTAGAGTTGCTGCCTTACAGCGTCAGAAACCTGGGTTTGGCTATATTTAAGAGGGAGTTAGATGTGGCCCTTGTGGCTAAAGGGATCAGGGGGTATGGAGAGAAGGCAGGTACGGGATACTGAGTTGGATGATCAGCCATGATCATATTGAATGGCGGTGCAGGCTCGAAGGGCCGAATGGCCTACTCCTGCACCTATTTTCTATGTATCTATGTATCTATGATCCTGTTGATGGGTGCCGTCTGTACGGAGTTTGTCATATGTGATTATGGCCGCGTGGGTTTCCTCTGGGTGCTCTGGTTTCCTCCCACTTTTCAAAAATGTGCAGGTTTGTAGGTTAATTGGCTTCTGTAATTTTCCCTTGGTGTGTAGGATAGCACTAGTGCATGGGTGGGTGATTGTTGGTCAGCATGGACTCAGTGTGCCAGGGCCTGTTTCCAAACTGTATCTCTGGAACTAAAACTAAAAATACTTTTACCATCCTCTCCGATCAAAATGACCCACTCAGATGAATGATTGACGTGAAATATTCTCCTTATTTCTCCTTCTGGAGATGTTGCCTGACCTATAGAATGGTTTATAAAATATTTGCACCATATTTCTAACAATATATTTCATTAGTTCTTGTGATGTTGCATTTGGATTATCATAATCCTTATAATACAAAGTGTCACAGACTGATTCTTGTTCTAAAACAGTCCAAGACTGCCATCAATCCATGTTGCTTGCCACACACATACATGGCTCCATGTTTTGCAACGGGCCTCTTCCATTCTTCAGAAAGGGCAGATGTTCTGGGTTTTTGCACAAAAGTAACCCTCTAATGGGCACTTCAATAACACTATATCTCAGTATTCAGGACAACTTGGAGACCACCCGTTAAACATACTTACTTGACAAAGCGATCCTGTCAAATGCTTCACATTGCAAACTACATTTCATTCGAAAGTTACTTGTAGCTTCATCATTCTCACAACCAGTTTTGTTGCTGTAGTGCTTTACCCTATTGGCACTAATGTTATTATGCATTTACTTACATTCTTTCTCAATTTCTATTTACTATATTCATACCTAGGCACCAATCTCCCAATGTTCCTGGGCTCTGTATTATAGGAAAGATGTTGTCAAGCTGGAAAGGATAATCTACCAGCTGGAAGACGTACGAGGATGCTGCCAGGACTAGAGGGTCTCTGCTATAGGGAGAGGTTGAGTAGCCTGGGACTATTCCTCGGAGTGCAGGAGGATGAGGGATGATCTTATAGAGGTGTATAAGAACATGAGAGGAATAGATCGGGTAGATGCTCAGTCACTTGCCCAGAGTAGGTGAATCGAGGACTGGGTTTAAGGTGAAGGGAAATAGATTTCATAGGAATCCGAGGTGTAACTGTTTCACACAAAGAGTGGTGGGTGTATGGAACAAACTACCAGAGGAGGTAGTTGAGGCAAGGACTACACCAACATGGACCAAATGTGGGCAGGTGGGACAAGTGTAGCTGGGACATGTTGGCCGGTGTGGGCAGGCTGAGCCAAAGAGCCTGTTTCCACACTGTATCACTCATCAACAACTACATTTTTTACATTTAAATGAAAAAGGTGATCACGTTTGGTTTTGAATGGCTTTGCTGAGCTCGCAAAGCAATCTGAAATGAATTGCTTGGCTTTGAAATATGGTACTCTTTTAATATCGGTGAAGATATTACAGGAGTACAGCTTCCACAAATCCCAGGAATTTCCATCAGTTCATGAAAGGACACCATCTGGCTCCCTTCCTGCATCTGGCAGGATGTTTTGTCCCCAGATTAAAATGTCTCTACTTTGAAACGTTCGAGTTGGAGGACCCAATCTGGTGATGTCTCTGGCAGGGTGCCCACAGGAATTTCTGTGATTCATTTATTTTGTTAAAGCCTTCTGGAGTTTCTTCAGTCCCAATCCCCAGCATGTCCTTGCCTGGGAAAAATTGCTACATCTGCCACTTTGCCAGTCAGGATCTTATTAACCACGCATTCATCTGCATTGATTAATTTGTGGTGATTTCCAAGGGATATCATATGTGTCCGGAAGTACGCCAGCAAGATCGCAGGTAACGATTTGAACAACACCCCTTGGCAACCTTTAAAATTCGGTAAATCTTCTCTGTTGGATAACACATATTCCAAATGTCTGCAGCCAACTTCAATTGTAAACAGTGTGGGAAGATGTAAGGGACTCGATCAAAACTTCAATGGCAGATACATTTACTGCAGACATCATGATGTACCTTTCTGATTTAATTTGAGGCAACCTTTAGAGTCTGGAGAAGAAACCCGACCCCAACCGTCACCTGTGCATGTTCTCCAGAGATGCTACTTGAGCTGTTGAGTTACTCCAGCACTTTGTGGGCATTTGGATTTGTATGTTGACATCCTGCATTCTGCCTTTATCACTTATTGAGGCCTAAGAAGGGTTCCACTGAATGGATCATTTTTTTAGTCTCCCCCATCACCACCCCTCCACCAACATTAAAAGGAAAGCCAGCTTGCCTTTGGGCAAAAAGAAAACTTGTTTGGAATAAGGGTATAAAAATTCAGTTCCATTGGTGTGTAGTATCATTAAAGCCGCTCGTCTGTAGGCAATAACTCACTAGCGAAGGAAACAATGTTCCAAGAGGTGGTGTTGGAATTCTAGAACAGCGGTGATAGCAGAGAACAGATGGCATGAAAAATGTACAGTGTCTCTGCATTACGTTTTTTTAAATGGCTACTTCTGAAATAGATTTCTCAGTAAGCTGCAAAATCATTAATGATCCGTGAGTTAATGGCCTGGCAACAATGTCTTGTTGGAAAAACAAAAAAATCTGGCAATCCTCAACAGGTTGGGCCACATCTGTGTGAAGAGAAAGAGAGTTCATGTTTCAGGTCAGATTCTTTGTTAGATCTTTTCCTGATAGCTACACTGGAGGGAGTGGGGGGGGAGAGAAGGGGGTGGAGGGAGGGGGGGGGGTGGAGAGGGGGGGGAGGGGGGGAGAGGAGGGGGGGAGAAGAAGAGAGGGGAGCAGAGGGGGGGAGGGAGAGGGTGGGGAGAGGGGGAGGAGAGAGGGGGCAGGAGGGGAGGGGGAGAGACGGGAGAGAGGGGGAGGGAGGGAAGGGAGGAGGGGCGGAGAGAGGGGAGGGGATGGGGACGAGTGGATTGAGGGAGGGGGAGGGGAGGGGGCGAGAGGGAGGCGGGATGAGAAGGGGGACGGGGCGGGCAGGGGGGAGGGAGAAAGGGGTGGAGGAGAGAGCGGGAGAGGGGGAGGGGGGAGGGGAGAGGGGGAGGAGGCGGAGGGAAGGTGGGGAAGGGGGAGAGGAGGAGGGGATGAGGGGGAGGTTGGAGAGGGGAGGGGAGAGGGGGAGAGAGGGGGGAAAGGGGGGAGTGGGGGAGAGATGGGGAGGTGGGAGAGGAGGGGGATGGGGGAGAGAAAGAGGGGAGGGGGAGGAAAAGGGGGGAGTGGGGAGGGAGAGGAGGCCTCGGAAGCCCTACAGAAGGCCCAACCAACTTACTGCGTGTTCAGCGGCTTCAATCCAGAGCCTGGGGGGGGGGGGGGGGGGAAGGCGGATGGGCTAGGGGCGGGGTGGGACGTGGCGGGGTGTTGTGGACGGCCGGCGGAGTGCATTTTACGTGGGGGGGGGGGGTTTATGTTGCTCGCAGCTCATGGAAAACAGTGGCCAGCTGCGCGTTGAAAACTCTGCGCAGCTGGCCACGAGGAGCAGAGCCATTGTGGCGTTATCAGCTCGTTTTCGTTAGCTTTCAAAAAATATCTCAGATTTGTGAACAATTTTAATTAAAACTCAAGAAATAATGAATCAAATTTCAGATGAGGCGATTTTTGAGATCATGAGATAAATCTTTATCGGAATATGTAAAAATCTCACCGTTAGCGCGTCGTATTTGCGAGGAGATGTGAATCACAGAAAAACACACAAATACACATACAAATAAATACATCCACATCCAAGAGTTTTAATAATTATTAGACTAAGTGGGACCCGTTGGGTCCCTTGTTCACACGGGAGGGCTGGTCCTCCAAAGCAATATTCCACCTCTCCACCAATTCCAATATTGGTGGCCAGTGGGGGGGCTTTCTGGAGCACTAGTATGGGTGTTATGGGCTGAAGGGACTGGTTTCTAGAAGGCTAGTATAGACATTGTGGGCCAAATGGATTCTTGGGGTGGCAGCTCAGTCACTCAAGCCTGAAGTGCTGGCAGCACACTCACGGCTGGTGGGCTGGCAGTTGACTCACGGCTATTCCTTGAAATTCTATTTCAAGCAGGGTGCAAGGCCACCAAATTCAAGTGCAGTTTCCTGCCATTTCATGCAGGGTGCAAGGCCACCAAATTCAATTGCAGTTTCATACCACTTCAAGCAGGGTGCAAGGCCACCAATTTCAGGTGCAGTGTCCTACCACTTCAAGCAGGGTGCAAGGCCACCAATTTCAGGTGCAGTGTCCTACCACTTCAAGCAGGGTGCAAGGCCACCAAATTCAAGTGCAGTTTCCGACCACTTCAAGCAGGGTGCAAGGCCACCAATTTCAGGTGCAGTGTCCTACCACTTCAAGCAGGGTGCAAGGCCACCAAATTCAAGTGCAATTTCATACCACGTCAAGCAGGGTGCAAGGCCACCAAATTCAAGTGCAGTTTCCGACCACTTCAAGCAGGGTGCAAGGCCACCAAATTCAAATGCAGTTTCATACCATTTCATGCAGGGTGCAAGGCCACCACATTCAAATGCAGTTTCATACCATTTCAAGCAGGGTGAAACCACCATAAAACCACACAAAACGCCACAAAACACCATTCTCACAGTTCAGTAGACATTCAGTGTGTTCAGTTGATTCACAGCTCAGACAGAGTCGTGACCTCTCCCTCCCCCAACTTGCACAGACTGAGCCACACACACACTTCTGGGTTTTATAATCCCTCCCCCCTCCCACCAGAAGGGGCGTGGCCTTTATGGCGTGATTGACAGGAGAGAGATTCTCAACATTTTTTAAACACTAATAACACTTTTATTTTTCATTGATGGGAAGAATCCTCTGCACCTGATGAACGGAGGGGGACTGAGTAAGACCACAGCCGTAAGTAGTAGTGTTTTATCTAAAGTATACAATGCAAACAGGAAGTTGTCAAGTTTAGACTTTTAATGCTGTTTTGTGCTTTATTTCAAACCAACCACAACCAACAACCATTTGCTGTGCTTTATTTCAAACTAACAACCATTTGCTGTGCTATATGTCAAACCAACCACCACCAACAACCATTTGTTGTGCTTTATTTCAAACCAACCACATTTTCAATTTCAAACCACATTAAGGGCACTCAAGGTCAGTAAAACCACACTCACAGTTTAGTAGAAATGTGTTCAGTTATTCACAGCTCAGACTGAGAGACGTGACCTTCTTGCTCACCCATCTTGCAGAGACTGAGGCACTCAACACTTCCGGGTTCTATAGTCCCTCCGGAAGGGGCGTGGCCTTCGGGAGAGAGAATCTCAACATTTTTTAAACACTAATAACTCTTTTATTTTTCATCGATGGGAAAAATCCTCTTGTCCTGCACAGCGGAGGGGGACTCTGAGTAAGATGGCCAAAAATCACAGCCGTAAGTGGAAGTGTTCTTTCTAAAATGAATATACAGAACAACAGGAAGTGGTCAAGATCAGACTTAGTAATATAGATATGATAGATATAGCTTGGCTGGAAAAATTCCCATGGTTAAATTGGCTTTTATGGCTTCTATGTTAAGAAAGAACACGAGCAATTTACCAGAAGAGCAGCTAAGAAAGAATAACCACATCAAAGCAAAAGGCAAGAGTAACAAGTCAGCTCCATTGTAATATGTGTCAAAATGTAAAATAATTGATTAGCTTTTTAAGAGTACCACAGTCAAATGGATTTGGAAAATATTGACTTCTAACAGAAGTATTATATTTGTTCTTTAAAGGAAATAAGTCAGCACAATTTGCGGTAAATGTTAACATACTATTTATCCATCTAGCAGGAGGTGATGAGGATGGAATTAATTCAGGAAAGCAGGAGCGAGCTGCAGTGACAGCTCCTGACAGGACTCGTCTCCTTCCAATCCTTCATTAGTGGAGATAATTATTCACGTTATGGCCTACTTTTCTTTATCCAGGAATAATTTCTTCAAACCTTTCTCAAAGCAAACACGGCATTGAGCTTTACTGTTTGATTATCTTCCCTAGGCTTTTGCAAATCTGGGAACGCTGATTACTGTCTTCTATCCTCTTTGCAAACTGAATGTTTTCTTTTCCATCGGTGGGGAACAAAATATTCCAAACGTTCATAGTGCTCAGAGAGAAGATTGGTATTAAAGCAATGAGAGATCATCAATACATCCTTTCACCAAAGAAAATCACAGCAACGTTTCTAAATCATTTTTGTCCAGAGATTACTGTCAAAATCTGCCCTCTGTCATTAAAAATAGTTGAACTGAATGGCATAGATGCACTTCAAGATTTCTTTGTTCGTTTTCCTGGAACCTGGGTGAGACTGGCGCTTTTATTAGCCATTCCTAATTGGTGATGAGCTGCCTTCTTCAACCACCGCAGTGTCCGGTGGAAATACGCTCACAATGCTATTGGAGAAGGAGTTCCAGGACTTAGCTCAGAGAGTTAGAGAATGACTATATATTTCTAAATTAGAATGGTGTGTGACTGGAAGAGGAATCCTCATGTGGTAATAATAATAATGGATGGGATTTATATAGCGCCTTTCTAATACTCAAGGCGCTTTACATCGCATTATTCATTCACTCCTCAGTCACACTCGGTGGTGGTAAGCTACTTCTGTAGCCACAGCTGCCCTGGGGCACACTGACGGAAGCGTGGCTGCCATTCTGCGCCTACGGCCCCTCCGACCACCATCAATCACTCACACACATTCACACACATTCACACACAGGCAAAGGTGGGTGAAGTGTCTTGCCCAAGGACACAACGACAGTATGCACTCCAAGCGGGATTCGAACCGGCCACCTTCCGGTCACCAGCCGAACACTTAGCCCATTGTGCCATCTGTCGTCCCGAATGGTAGTGTTCCCTTGTTTCTGATGATCCTGTCCTTCCTCGTTGTAGCATTTTGTGAAGTGCAGTTGGAATAGCCCAGGTGAGTAAATTGAAGACGATGTACTCCTCGCCACTGGGTGCTGATGGTGGAAGGTCTAAGACTTTAGGGTAATGAATGGGATAAAACAAGCCAGCTATGTTGTTTTGCATGGCGCGGAGCTTCTTGCATGTTGTTGGAGATGTACAAATGGAGAATATCCCCTTACACTCTTATAGGGCAGTATGGTGGCGTAGCGGTCGAGCTACAGCCTTACAGCACCAGAGACCCGGGTTCGATCCCAACTCCGGGTGCTTGTCTGTATGAAGTTTGTACATTCTCCCCGTGACCTGCGTAGGTTTTCTTCGAGATTTTTGGTTTTCTCCCACACTCAAAAGACGTACAGGTTTATCGCCTAATTACCTACTTTCATTGATGTGTCGGAAGAAACTACAGATGCTGATTTATACCAAAGAGAAACACAACATGCTGGAATAACTCAGCGGGTTAGGCAGCTTCTCTGGAAAAAAGAATCAGTGACGTTTTGGGTCGGAACCCGTGTTCAGACTAAAAGATAGAAAAGGCCAAAGCAAAACAGGACTGGCAACAGATAACCTCAGGAAGGGTGGATTCTAAAATGGAACATTATTGGCCGGGAAGAAGTGCTAACAACAGGGATACAAGGATGCAAACAAACGTTGGAAGCAGTAGAACGGCTAGGGTGGAGTAGAGGGGTAGAAGGAGGGGTGGGGGAGGGGGGAAACAAATGCAGGAGTTACTTAAATTACTTGAAATCAGAGAAATCTACTTCCATACCGCTGGGTCGTAAGCTGCCCTGGCTAAATATGAGGTGCACTGTCATTGATGATCTGATGTGATCCAGAGATTTGATCTGATCTGTTGATTGAGAGATTGCGTAGTTCTATTATATGTTGCCTTTCCTGTTCGTTATGAAGGTGTTCCTGTTGTAGAACTACATCAGGCTGGGGCACTGGAGGATGTTCAATGCCACTCTCACCGTGCTGCCCTTCACTCCTCATTGAACAAGTGTTGATCACTGGCTTACTAGAGCCACTTCTGTGAGGTGATATACCAGGAAGATGTCAGATAAGCATAAGGAAAGAGGAAAATAAAATTGTAATTAAAAAGGGGTGGTTATAGGCTGAATGGGGGAAAAAACAGTGCTCATTGCTTAGCCATACAATTTAGAAAGACACGGGTTCAATTCCTGTTGTGTTATCTGCTCTCAGTTGGTAGTTTTGACAATAAAGCCCACTTCCTCAGTTAGAGGAGAGAAACGGAGAGAAACTAAATGACCCATTTTCTTGATTCCAGTTGTATTGAATGTGTGCACAGGTACAGGCCATTCAGCCCATCCGGTCCATGCTGTCATTAGTGCTCTACTTAAACCTCCTCTTTTATGTATCAGCATAATTTTCTATTCTCTTCATACACTTAATCTGACCCCTGGAAGTACACCCATATAATCCAGGTCACCTACACTCTAGTTAAAAACATCCTTCTAACTTTCCTATTTGACTTCTTGCTGATTATACTGAGAACCTCCTGTTATGCACTTCTCCACAAATGAAAACCACCTTTAAGCCTCCTCTTTTTTAAACTATTCAATGTTATAAATTTATTTTAGTCAAATTCTACCCACAGAGTCCAGTTGTATTCCTCTGATATCTATTGGAAATTGTGACTATTCAGTAAAGCCAAACAGTGCTGCGATTAGTGCCACTCCCATCCGCACCAACATTTCCTATTTAGCAAAAATATTTTTACATATCCTCCTTTGTTTTTGAATGCTCCTGCCTTAGCGGCATGTTGTCTGTAGTCCTATATTACTGTTGACAGATTAATGGCAGGAAGTGTCACTGGGTAATATAACATTATTTTGGCATTGCTGCTAACTCAGCACATTTATTAAACTGGATCCAGAGCTATTAACACAACAGCAGCTTGTAATCAGAAACCCACCAGCAATGTAGAATGGTGCAAATTATAGAACTTTAAGAATATGGATTGTATTTATTGCTGATGTTCAGTATTCCACTCCTGAAACCGTTGGAATATGCTGGGGAAGTTTCCAAAGACTTTGTTTGAGGCTTGACACGTCACCCAAAGCCCGTCATTCATTCTTGAGAATGATCCCGGGATGTTTGTGTTAATGAATTTGGAATGTTTGCAGACCCTGGGCCTGTACTCACTGGAGTTTACAGGATAATGACTTACTGGATAATGAAAGGCCTAGATAGAGTGGATGTGGAAAGAATGTTTCCAGTAATGGGAGAGTCTAGAACCAAAGGGCACAGCCTCAGAATAAAAGGACATACCTTTGGAATGGAGATGAGGATGAATTTCTTAAAGCTATAGTCATGAATCTGTGGAATTCAGTGCCACAAAGGCTAAAACATTGTTTTTTAAAACAGAGATTGATAGGTTCTTGATTAATAAGGGCACCAAAGTTTATGGGGAGAAGGCAGTGAATGGGGTTGTGAGGGGAAAATAGATTTGCCATGATTGAATGGCAGAGCAGACTCAATGGGCTGAATGGCTTAATTCTGCTCCTATGTCATGTGGTTGAAAACAGAATGTAACCAAGCTGGTTAATTACAAATGAGTCCATTTATCACCCGAACATACAATACCAGATGTGATTGGCAACTATTGCTTTTATCACAGTAACCTAAAGTTGTTTCAGTCCATGTCATGCCTACAAACAAATTTGCTCAGTGCCATCTCTTTGTCTACACGATCTACATTTAACTAAAAAGAATATGTTGTTTGAAATTTGGTGCCTGGAGTTGTGTCGTTGCTTGCAAAGTGTGTAAAACAGTAGCAGTGCTACCTGTCGCTAGATGCTACAATGTTAAATTGGGATCATCTCTGCATTATGCATCAGATATAATGAACTGCTGAACAAAAGCCATGCATTCCACACAGCTTGGTGAAGTTCTTAGATTTCCTTATTATTTTGTATTTCATAGAAATCACATTGTGTTGTGCAAAATCCAATATTAAATGATCCAGTTCTAAGCAGAGTACCTCCTGAATGACAGGGTCTGTGATGTTTCTCTCTAGGACCAACTGTGTTGGACACTAATACAGTGCCTAAAACATGGTGACTCTTGTGTACTATTT
Source organism: Amblyraja radiata (assembly GCF_010909765.2). Classification (NCBI taxonomy): domain Eukaryota; kingdom Metazoa; phylum Chordata; class Chondrichthyes; order Rajiformes; family Rajidae; genus Amblyraja; species Amblyraja radiata. The sequence goes on from NC_045967.1 coordinate 33,204,484, forward strand.
TACACTGATACTTAGTATTATTTGACCTAATGTACTGGATTGTCACTGAACTGTAGGCAAAAAAGAATTTTACTATACATGTGACAAACCACCCTTGAACTATTACTTCTTGGATTTTCAGGAATGTTTGAGTGCCCTACTCTATTCAAAGGCGACTCATGCAGAAACAAAGTTCCACTGCACATTTAATCCTGGATTTGAGTGGCTCTGTGATGCAACGGTATAGTTGCTGCCTTAAAGCACAAGAGACCTAAGTTCAATCCTGAGTACAGGTGCTGTCTTTAGAGTTGGCACCTTTAGAGTTTGCATGTTCTCCCTGTGAGCACGTGGGTTTTCTCCGGATGATCCGGTTTCCTCCCACTCTCCAAAGACAAACTGGTTTGTGGGTTATTTGACTTTGGTAAAGTTGTAATTTGTTCCTGGTGTGTAGGGCAGTTCTAGTGTACGGGGTGATCGCTGGTCAGCGTTGATTCGGTAGGCCGAAGGCCCTGTTTTTGTGTTGTATCTCTAAAGTCTAAAGATTTTGAATGACTTATGATCGTGCAGGGCAGGTACAGTGGGAATTGGACTTCCCCCCGCCTGCTGTCAACACCTCTGATTACTCAATTTCTATAAAATATTTTAGGCTACAATTCCCACTATACCAGCCCTGCATCGATCAAAACGAAGAATGGGTTGAATTAAGCTGTGTGTGACATGCAGTTTCAAAGAGAACCCTCGCATTTGAGGAGCTCACACTTATCTTCGCCATCTGTGTACTCCAAGCAGAGTCCAATGACTGGCCAGACATACTGAGCAACCTGAGGGAACCCATCACTCTGCTGCCACAACTGTGATAGAAGACATTGGATCAGAATTGTTCAAAAGGGAACTGCAGATGCTGGAATATCGAAGGTACACAAAATTGCTGGGGAAACTCAGCGGGTGCAGCAGCATCTATGGAGCGAAGGAAATAGGCGACGTTTCGGGCCGAAACCCTTCTTCAGACTGATGGGGGGTGGGGGGAAAGAAAGAAGGAAAGGGGAGGTGGAGGAGCCCGGGGGCGGGCGGATGGGAGGGTGGGAGGAGACAGCTAGAGGGTTAAGGAAGGGGAGGAGACAGCAAGGGCTAGCCAAATTGGGAGAATTCTATGTTAATGCCATAAGGACGCAAGGTCCCCAGACGGAATATGAGGTGCTGTTCCTCCAATTTCCGCTGTTGCTCACTCTGGCAATGGAGGAGACCCAGGACAGAGAGGTCGGATTGGGAATGGGAGGGGGAGTTGAAGTGCTGAGCCACCGGGAGGTCAGGTAGGTTATTGTGGACTGAGCGGAGGTGTTCGGCGAAACGATCGCCCAACCTACGCTTGGTCTCACCGATGTAAATCAGCTGACATCTAGAGCAGCGGATGCAGTAGATGAGGTTGGAGGAGATGCAGGTGAACCTTTGTCGCACCTGGAACGACTGCTTGGGACCTTGGATGGAGTCGAGGGGGGAGGTGAAGGGACAGGTGTTGCATTTCTTGCGGTTGCAACGGAAAGTGCCCGGGGAGGGGGTGGTGCGGGAGGGAAGGGAAGAATTGACGAGGGAGTTGCGGAGGGAGCGGTCTTTGCGGAAGGCAGACATGGGGGGAGATGGGAAGATGTGGCGAATGGTGGGGTCACGTTGGAGGTGGCGGAAATGGCGGAGGATTATGTGTTTTGTTGTTCATTTGAAAAGGAATTCCTAATCTATTGATTAAGAAAGAACTGCAGATGCTGGAAAAATTAAAGGTAGACAAAAATGCAGGAGAAACACAGGGGGTGAGGCAGCACCTATGGAATGAAGGAATAGGTAACGTTTCGGGTCGAGACCCTTCTTCAGTTTGAAGTTCAGTTCGCCCCAAAGATGTTGCCTCACCCGCTGAGTTTCTCCAGCATTTTTGTCTACCTAATCTATTGATAATTATTTTTTTAAATGCTTAAATAGTTTTAGCAACTGTTTTAACTATATTTGCCAGTTGCCAATTAAAAATCTTTGAATGTCAAAGCCATTTAAAAATGGTGAAGCTATCTCCCAGATTTGACAGGAGGCCCTCCTACTCCTCTACCCTCCCAGTTTAGCCATGCCCCTGTGAAAAGAAGTCAATGCAATGCAGTCGTGTGGCCTCTGAATAACTGTCTGAAGCCTATTGACTGCTGAGTCTTCCCTGCTGAATGGTTCCTAAGGGTGAAGGGTTACTTTATGTGGTCAGGAATGTGCAGGCAAGTAGGTGCTGCAGGAAGCGACTCTGGGTGGCCAACTCGATTTACCTCATCAGGGGTCCATCCTACACCACATGGGGATGGAGGACAATGAACAAAACTGTAGTCCCAAGTGCAGGTCCATCCCAGGTTACCTGTACAACCTGTACATATGAATGAAGCTGCTTGGGGAGTCTGGTAACAGGCCTAAGAACACTGTAGCCTGCCCAACTAAATGTAATTAGACCCTCAATATTGGGGCATTGGCCTGAGAGGACACTGACAATGGTTCATTTATTCTTCTAATGAATTTAAAGAATTTTGCAGGGACAGAATTGCCTGCAAAAAGAATCGGGAGACCGGCAGGATAGATTGCCGGCTGCTCCAGGACTGCAGGCATCTTCTGCTGTGTGGGAGCAATATTGCTGCAATATCTGTATGGTTGCTTTAAACACTCTGGTTTAACTACACAATGCCCTAGGTTGGCCTGTGTTTTTATTTGAATATGTTGCTGGGTGGCCATATTTCTACTTGTAATCTGCTCGGGCTATGGACAGTTCTCGGAAATGGAACTCAGCGAGGACTTGTATACTGGTCCCAAACCTCAACAGTCAACGCATGCTCAGAAGCCATTTTGAACACTTTCAGTGAGCTTGCACTTAGCATCTGCTGGGCAAAAGTTCTCTACCAACCTGTCCCTGCTGTACTATACTGAAATACAACAGTAGAGATTCACAGCAAAAATGTGGTGAATGTGATCACTTCTCATATCTTGGAAGTCACCTCTTGGCGAACACTAGCATCAGCCATAAAGTTCATTTTCATCTTCACTCTGCCAAGCGAGCCTTTGCTCAATTGAGGGCAAGAATATTTAAAAATCAAGACAAAGGTTCTCTACCAACCCGTCCCTGCTGTAACATACTATCCTCCAGCAATAAAGATTTGCAGCAAGAACTGGGTAAATGTCACACTAGTCACAGGTCTCCAGTCTGAAAAACAACCTTCCACCATCACCCTCTGCTTACTTCCATGAAGGCAGCCAATTCTCTATCCAGTCAACCGTCTATCCCTGGATCCCAAGTAAAGAGCAACAGTTGGTATTTTTAATTAATTTTATTAATAACTATTTATTGTACATTTTCTGGTTACAATAAATCTGAGAAACAGCAATTGGAACAATGTAAAAAATACCATTTGATTTCAACCCTTAAACATCGATAAATTGAAAACTCAAACGATTGAGGTATAGTTAAAACTCTATGTTTAAAACATTTAAATAGGATCTGGTTTAAATAAAAGTTAAAAAAAATAGGCTGATGATATAAACAAGCTAGTAATTGAATGGATTCTTAAAAATGAACTGTTTCATTAACATGTGTGCAGAACCTATGACAATACTCACACAGCATTTTTTCCTCATTGCAATATATAAGAATTTCCACAGGAATGTTTCTTAGGGAGAGTGACATGATGGATTTTCAGGAATTGGAGTGCAAACATTGACTCCATCAGTTCGACTGAATCTCGTACAAAATGTAATCCATTCACAACACTGGCAAAATGATGGTGCAAGTAAAACTAGAACTATGCTTCTTGTTGTTTTTTTTCCTTCCTTTCATTAAATTTATTGCCATATCTGCTCTCTACAGTCATCTTACTTTCCAAATAATGTTGTTTTTTTTGTGTGCCTTTGTCTTTTGGTTTTAATTCTGCCCGAGATTTACCTTAATTGCATCCTAATCCACATTCCTCGCACAAGCAATACTACAAAAAAACTGATCGTCTAATACCTGCATGTAGATAATGGTCATGCTTGCCAAAATCACTGGACAATGCATTCCAAAACTAATTCAATGTGACAACCACAGAAACATCTTTAACTGACGGGACACTTTTTAAGCAAGTGTTCGTATTTTCTGCGACGACTCAATTTCTATAACATATTTTTACGACTATAAGCGGAGTGTATCTATAATTCAGCAGAATTGCAAAAGAACTGTAAACAATCTTTTTTCAGAAAATGTTCAAATCGTGAATTGATGACATACTTAGAAATAATTGGCGAAATGATGATGAGATTGGTGGACTCACCACGGCTGATGTATGAAGGTGTTTATCTCCACAGGGCAATAATGACTAAATGTGTTCTTTTAACTGTGCTGACCATGGAGGACAGGTCTCCTATATTATTAGAGTCAATACCAGCAAACAGCCAGCACTTAGTGGTTAATATGGTTTCTCTTTAGGTAACTTTGGTTCTTTACTGTTGGGCTCTGTAATATTTGCCTGGCAGTAGTGAGTGACCATGACTGCTATTAAGTTACAAGAAAAGAGAATAAACTTATAGGAGTAATGTCCAGAGAAAGGACCAATGTTAAGTCTTTGCTTGAAATTTTTTTCCACAATTCTGGCTCTATGTAGCCTGCACCTTCTCCAGGTGCTGTGGTCCATTCCTACAAAATCTGCATTTTCTCACCAGCCAGACCTCTTGAGCGGCAGATTCAGCCTTGAATATTTTTCTACCAACTTTGTTTGAGACCCTAGGCCTCAATTTATCGAAGGAAATTGTTACGTGATGAGTAGAAAGCTAGAACGCATAAATCCATGTTTCCCATAAAGAACATTACACTGGAGTACAGGCATTACAATGTTATACTGATATCCGAGATCTTGATTTTTTGTTTTGTTTTAGCCATTTCTCTGCAGTGGAAGAAATTAATTAAGTAAAAGCTTTTCCAATGAACCCCAAATATTATTTTAATTCCTGCATAAGTAATTGGCAAGATCTTTGGCCAAGCGGAAATTGAACTGCAACTCTACGAAAGGTCACAATTAAAAAAAACAATTAAGAATTAAGTAAAAATATTTACAACGAGGTTAACAAACTAAGCCCCAATACAAGATACTGCAATCTTGGAATAGTGAATGATCTTTCCTCCTCAATTGACCAAGAAAGTGTTAACTGAAGTTTCAAGTTTCAATGAACATCTGTTGTCCTGGAACTTGCAAGTAATTTTGACCGAAGTCTCCCCTGCAGCTACAACAGGCACAGACTGCTCTCAGTTAAAAGGCTTCTTCAGCCTTCCGCTCATTCCCCATCACATATTAAATTACATTCTTCAGATTTCCTGGAAAACACATACAAAAACACAATATTTTTACATAAACTTTTAACCTCCCTGGTTGGTAAAACTCACAGATTAACTTCTTAAATTCCCCCAAAAATGTACCGCCAGGTCTCCTTGAGCAGACCCAGCTGTACTTTTGTTGTGTCAGAGATAAATGGTCTTGATGAACATTAAATCATATAATCAAAACAGGGTTTTCTTGAGAAAGATTATTTTTGAACAACTACTAGATAGAGATCAAATGTTGTTTTACTGTGAGTGGATCAGAAAAAAGATCAGTTATGGATTGGACCCATTTGCAATTTTCCTGAGAAGATGGAGATCTGTCTGCGGACAGACATTGCTTCAATTTTTCACATAGCATTATTTAAAATATTCATTCCAATTCAGATCCAGGAAAATTCTCAGGTCTTATAATGTACACACGAAGATTAATTGTATTCAAAAATAATTTTTTTTCATTTATTGATATCAGTAACACCCAGTTAACCATTTTCAGCCATATTAACATGTAATAATGACCAAACTTAAATTCTGTAAGTCCCAGTGAATTTCCACAAATTTTCAATCTTGTAAGCATCCATATTTAACAGCTAATAATGAACTATTATAATTTAATTACTTAAACAAGTTATTATGATGTTTTGCTTTGCACTCGTAACACTTTTGAATTCGTGCTTCTGCGGAAATGCAAACTCGTGAATTTGATTATATTCTAAACAGGTTAGCCAATTACATTTCCTGTTTAGTCTGAATCCATTTATTGCCCACTCCTAATTACCCTTGTGAAGTTGGTGATACGTTGCACTTCTTGAGTCAATACAGATATTGCAGTGAATTTGATTCCAAAATATTGTTAGGTTCCAGCACAGAAAGCAGAAATTTGAGGCGGTGACATTCTTGTGCACTTAATGCCACCAGACATAGATTCAGCATGGAAATAGGCCCTTAGGCCCAACATGTCCCAGCTATGCTAGTCCCACTAGTCTACAACATGACCTCCCAACTTATATAGTCAATAGTCTGACTGATGAAGGCCAATGTGCCAAAAGCCTTTTTGACCACCTTATCTACCTGTGACTCGACCTACAAGGAACCATGCACCTTTCAAAGGGTAATTTTCGAAGCAACACAGTGGCACAGCCATGGAGCTCATGCCTCCAGTGATCCAGGTTCAGTCCTGACCTCTGGTACTGCCATGTGGAGTTTGCATGTTCTCTCTGTAACTGTATGTCTGCATCCATTTTCAACACCCCTTTTTGCAATCTTATCGATTTTATTATTCCTACAATCCCACCGCCTCACCCACCCCCAAAATTCTACACACGAGGGCAAATTCACATGGCCAATTGCCTACACCTGTGCATGTTTGGGATGTGGGAGGAAACCAGAAGACCTGGAGGAATGTTGAAAATTGATGCAGTCTCAGTGGGCCGAATAGCCTGCCCGTTCTTTCTCTCTAATACCCCATGACGAGATAGATCATAATACTGTAAAGGCGATAGTGGATATGAACTTGATATGGTCGATGGGGTACCAAAGAAGGGAGTACTTATTCTTGGATGGTGATTAGATTCTCGAGTGTTGCATTCATCGAAGTACAGTGAAAAGCTTTTGTTGTGTGCTAACCAGACACGAGAAAGATATTACATGATTACAATCGAGCCATCCACATTGTACAGATATATGATAAAGGAAATAACGATTAGTGCAAGATCAAGTTCAGTATTGTCGAAATAAAGATAGTCTGAGGGTCTCCGTTGATAGGTATTCATGATATGTGAGAGGATAGCAGAAAATATGGATTTTAAATGAGACAAGAGAAGCAAAATGTGAAGCTTAAAGCAGGAGAAGATAACAGAGCCTGGGAGATCAAGCTTCAATAATGTCCAGATGGACCAGATGGAGGAGGTTTAGCTGGATGGGGAAGAAACCTTTAGAAGGAAGGCAGCTTTCTCACTCAGCCAGGTGTCCATGCAGGCCATATCAGAATAATCATCCATAATGTGCTCATAGACGGCAAGGACTTTGTTCACAAGTGAACTCACATTCTGAAGATTGATGCTGAAAGGGCAGTTGGTAGTCTATCCCTTAGCAGAGTTCAAAGATTAAGCACTAAGTGAGGTAAACTGGACATGAATGCAGCATTAGTCTGCAGCATGTATGCTGGGTAGGACGTAAAACAAGAAACTGCAGCTGCTGGATACAAAAAAAGGCATAAAGTGCTGGTGTAACTCAGTGGGTCAGACAGCATATCTGGAGAATATGCATAGGTGACGTTTCTTCAGTGATCGTTGGCTGGGTAGGAAGGTTGGCCAAAGTACTGGACAAGTCACCTGGCGTTGTTGGTTATAAGGCAGAATGAGTAACTTATCTCTGAAGGATCTGACAGAATTTCTCTGGCTGGTCATGGGCAATATTGCTGCAGAAATCTGTGCTAAATCCATTCAAGAAATTTGTTTCTTTCAGTCTGCTTATCCCAATTTACTGAGAGTTTCTGCAACTCACCTCTGATCGTATTAAGCAATTGTTCAATCCGCTGGGGATCATTCTCATCAGTTCTGCAGCTTTGTGTGATTTCTAGTACGTAATCAGGCCCATATTCTGTAAAATACTATGAAAATAACTAGATGAATAATAGTATTAAAAATCTGCAGGTATATTATGCTTCGCTTCAATCTTATTTTCAAAACCCAGAATCAATTATGTAATGTAATCAAACTAGAACAAAAATACAGGCTTGAATCTCAATTGAGGAACATACATGAAATATACTTTGATGGTGCAGGTCTCAATCAGCAAGGATGAAATCGAGTTTTTTTTTTACTGTTGTCTGAATATGCAGATTAAATTACAATCTTGGCATCTTTCCGTTTAAATATACTTTATTTTATGTTGTATGTTGATGTTAATATGGGTAAGTTTCATTGTCCATAGAAGTACCTAGAAGTTAGGAAACCAACCGCCAATATTCTGAAGTGTTGGGAATTTTTACAGAGATAACATTGAATCTTAAAGTGTTTCATTATAAATTATCTAGTGTAAAATGTTGTAGGTCTTGCTTGTCTGCCATTCATTTAGGTTTTACAACAGACTAACACAGGACATTTCAACCAAGAATTCAGTGTCTTAAAGCAACCTCTCATCTAAGTTAATAATTTCCATCCACACAGAACAACCCAAGCTCATTATTTGTGCTGCAGGTTTGGAACGGGCAATTGTGCATGACGATATTTTCTGAAGTAATTGCAGGAAATGCCAACTTGTTCATTGTTTGGGTGTTGATAAATAATTAAGTAACTTGAGGTTCAATGCAACTGGAACTAATTATATTCAGGACAATAGAGCTGTAAACCCAACCAGAGATTAGTAGTGCAGAGTTCAGACTGCACCATTTCACTCAGTCTCTGTTCTCAGGTTAGTCATGGTTGCTACATTTTCAATGAGAAATGCATTGTAAGGGAAGCTTACAATTCTTACTCTGGCTTGAGTATCACACTTCCATCCTAGGTAGCCAAGTTTATTATCAGTCTAAAGTGAGAGAATAATCTAAAGAAAGCATTTGGCTTAATTATAATCTGACATAAAAAAATCTCTCTGCTTTGGCTGTATATCAAGTTGGCCAATTCTACGATGAAAAGTGACCTCGTCAGCAGTATAGTCCACAGATCAAGGCATGCACGTGGTCCATCTGCCTGAAAGAGCAAACTGAGAGATGCAAAAACAGGTATATCTCAAAAGACTTCCAAAGAAGAGATAAGTTCATGCCTAACAAAAAAAGTGGTGGCTCATTGAAGGTGTGTGACAAGAAGAATATTGCACTTGTTAGATCCTTCCACACCCCAAAAAAATTAGATCTATCCATTTGCAGGTTAAATTGCAAGGTCGGATTCAAAGTTTAAACAGGACACATTAAAAATTCTTCAGTTCCGCATCCAGAGGCTAGAATACCAGAGCCGTGAAAGTCACCAAGATGTATAGGAAGGAACTGCAGTACCACTAGGGGCGTTGCATTGATGACAGCCTCTGCCTACAGCCTGTTTGTTTTTCAATCTTTTTAAAAAATTTTAGTTAAAGTCTGTTTTGGGGGGAAATTTTTGACTTTTCTATGTGGGGGAGGGGGGCAGGGTAAGGGGGAAACTGTTTCCCAGTCGCTTCCTGGTGGGGACGCGACTATTTCTCCGAGTCGCGTCCTCGCGGCCTACCACCTGGATCGGAGCGGCCTTTCCTGCCGGGGACCGGAACCGGACTAGAGCTTCAACAGCAGCGGCGCGGCGCTGAATTCACCGCGGAGCGGGCGATGCCTACCCGGATCGCCGTTTGGAGCTCTGGAACGTTGGGCCGCTGCTCCAACATCATGGAGCTGCGGTTTGGGAGAGCGTCCATCCTGGGGCCCTTTGTCCTGGGGCCCTTTGCCGAGAGCCGCCAGCGTTGCATCTCCGCCCAGCGCGGCCTGCGGACTTTGGGAGCCGCGGACTCCGGTAGGAGGTGGTCGCCTCTGATGTCCAGGCTGCTGAGGAGGCTCCCCAGCCCCGACGTCGGACTTCCATCACCCCGGCGAGTGGGCCTGAACATCGGGCCGCACGTAGCGGCGACTGCGGAGGGCTCGGGGAGGCCCCAACCACGGGTGAACATTGGCGAACATTAGAGGAAGATGACTGACTTTGGTGCCTTCCCTCACAGTGGGAAACTTTGATTCTTCTGTGCGGGGATGTTTTTATGTTAAACTATCTAGTGTCGTGTTCTTTATTTTTATTGTATGGCTGTATGGTAATCACATTTCACTGTGCCATCTGGCACATGTGACAAATAAATGTATCTTTTATCTTGTATGCTGGTTTAAATCGTTGATAGACACAAAATGCTGGTTACTCTCAGCGGGACAGGCAGCATCTCTGGAGAGAAGGAATGGGTGACGTTTCGGGTCAAGACCCTTCTTCAATCTTCAACAAGACAATGCTTTACTTAGAGAATGTGCAAATTATAAAACTGAGTACTGTTCACATATTCATAAAAACATTTTAGATAACCAAGAAAATTCGAGTGGTGCTCTACACCCTGTGCAAGATTGACTGTAAATAAATTGAATTCAAATTGGTGCTCTGTAAATAGTTTCCCCCACCTAACACGAGGAAGTGCCAGTTCTTTCTGTACAGGTTGTGACGTAGATTCTCCATGGGAATGGAGCAGTCAATTTCTTCTCAGAGTTCAATCACTGGTTAGTTCTAAATATGCAAACTTTGCTGAGGTAAAATATTTTTAGCTTAAAAAAACATGCTCACGATGAATAAAAATTGCTGTTGGTCAAAGCACAAAAGACCATTATTATTATTTGTACTGGAAATGAAACTAAAATCATTGGATTTCTCGACCATGTCTCCAAATGTTGGGTCACTTCACATCCCAGACTTGATTTTAGGTTCACTGACCACACCCGCCAACACATTTAACACGTAACACTTCTTTGTCCTACTACAAAAAAATCTTAAACATCCCACTCGCTATGTCACTTAGCCTGTCAACTTCCTGATTCCAATGCGTTTCTTACATGTGACAGAGACCATCCAACTTGCAATCTCAGTCATTACCCTTTATTTCCCAGCACAAAGGCCCAACCTTCTAACACATTTCATCCCATTGATGGCAACAGAACTTTCCTGTTTAGTTTGGTCCTTTCATAAAATCTTCTGTCAACTGAATATTCTCAACTAGAACTAGTTTACGTGAGACAGCAACATAGCATCATTTCTACTCTCACTCATATAACACATTGAACTTTCTTACAGTAATATTTAAAAAATCATGAATGCAGAGAATGTTCATGTAGTCTGAACTGCAGACTATTGTTCGTATAGTCCGAACAGCAGTGATATTCAACAAGCTGTATCATTTGACCACTGTTGCATTCTTTGTCACCTTTGCAAATGTTACCCAAACAAAATAAAAATTCATTTTGCGACTTTAAATGAGCTACCCTGTGTTGAAAGATAAAAACCTCTAACTCTTATGGTATGACTTTCTCTTTGCTGGCAAAAATTCAAAGCAACCTTTCACTTGTAAAGTTATTCAGAAAAGAGCAGCATTGGCTCAATGGGATGGTGAATGCTGTTTGTGGTTGATATCCATTTGAAGAACTCTTCAATAGACAGAATATCATTGTCATGCATGAATATTGTGATAGAAATCTGTGAATAACCTGGGAGCCAATATATGTTGCATAGTGTACTGAAATACATTTACAATCTGCAAGTCCCTTCCTCATCTGCTTTACAGCCTATTGTGCAGGCCATTCATTCTATGTGAATAATTGTAAAACTGTATTTCGAGATGTATTTGCTTTTGTCTGTATATTCCTGGAAGCACTGATATTCAGAGGCATTCCATAAAGGACATTTGATGCAAAATGACCATTAATATATTCTGATTTTACAGTGAACTCAAATTAGTATGGATGTCGACACGTCAGAACCAGTTTTCAATTCACACTCTATATTTTTCTATTTTCAATCTTTTAGGCAGTCTAAATTCTATCTTGCATCCAACCAGCTGGATGGTCAAATTGGTAGCCTTGGCAAATTAATTCCACCACATGTACTCAGAGTTTTCTTTATACAATCCTAAATAACCCTAACGCATTCGTATTTAATAGATGAGGAATTGAAAAGACAAACATATGCCCCATCAGCTGGTGTTGCACATCTTAACATCCAACTCATTACAACACCATGCTGCCCATAACACAGTTTCAGCTACTTTCCAATAATCTTTGATCTTCCTCCAAAACTCAGCTTCCCACACAGATGCTCATATACCCAGTAAACCAAAACAAGACTTTCTAAATGAAATGTCAGAAGGGCACTGAGTGAAGCTGCACTAACATTTCATTAGGATAAGCAACAGAAACTGTGACGAATGCTCACTTCACATCCGTCAGAGGTTACAAGCTATAGTTAATTTATTGCTTTTTCCTGTCTGAAGACAGGAGCCAATGGGTGGCACCAACAATGGCTGCCTCCCTTTCTTCTTCGTTGTTTTTTTTAGTATGTATCAAATGTATGTTTTTAGTATTCTTTAGCTTATTTTATGTGGGGGGTGGGGGATACTTTTTCTAATCTCTTACCTCGACGGAGATGCGATTTTTTTCCGTATCGTATCTCCGTCTGCACTGCGGCCTAACATCGAGGAGTTGGCGGCCTTTGCTGGAGACCGATTTCGAGAGCTCCATCTTGGAAGCTTGTGGGACTTTAACATCGAGGAGCTCGCGATCCCTTTGCCAGGGATCGACCTCTGAGCTCTACCACGGGAGCTACGGACTTTAACATCGTGGAGCCTGCGGTCTCTGGTCAGAGACGGACATCGGGAACTCCAAGCCACAGGAATTTCGATCGCCCTGACGCGGGAGCTTCGATCGCCCCAACATGCTGGCTTAGATCGCTCCGATGGATGGTTCGACTGCCCCGACCGTGGGAGAAAAATGAGGGAAGAAGATTAGACTTTATTGCCTTCCATCACAGTGAGGAATGTGGGGAATGTTGTCGATGTTTTATGTTATTTTTATGTAGTTGTGTGTCTTGTTGCTTTTTTAGTATGGCTGCATGGTAATTCGCATATCACTGTACCTTAATTGGTACACGTAACAATAAAAGACCTTTGAAAGCTTTGAATTATTTCGCGTAGAAAATTATAATTGCCCTTTACTCATACATGGCATGCAGGTGGGCTGACAAGACCAAAATGTTATTGTCCATGACTAACTGCATTGAAGATGACAATAACAAGCTGCGTTTCTGTTGTTGTCCAAGTGGTGAAGTTGTTCAAACTGTGTTGGCTACGAAGTTTCACCCAGCAATGATAAAGAAATGCTTAATCATTTATAAGTCAGCATAATTCAGATATCATTCAGATGTATGGGGAAGGGAATGCACAATGGAGGTCTTCCAATGTGCCCAAAGTAGAGGTTCGGTAAAAGAAACACGAGTGACATTCTGCAATGTATTTTGCAAATGGTACGCACTGTTGTCAGTTCAGTGGTGCTGGGAAGAATGAATGTTCAGGGAGGTGGGTAGGCCCCCAATCAAACATTTTATTTGTCTAAGTAAGAATCAACATTCTTGAATTTTGTTGGATCTGTCCTATGCACACAAGTAGAGTGTCGAATCACACTCCTGACTTTCAGCGTGGACTTTTCCATCGTGCAGCGGGGGCGAACCCTTGCCGGGAGTCACCAGAAAGGAGTGCTCCGATCGCTGGCCTGGTGACTTTGGCTTCATGCTTGTGGTCTGTGGAGCTTCTAGCTGTGGGCGTGGCATGGACTTACCATCTGGAGTCTGGGATCTCTCACCGGGGATCGCTGGAGAAGAACTCCGACTGCCGGCCTGCGGCCTATAACATCCTGAAGCCTCGATCTCTGGTAAGAAAGTGGGTGATTCGGGCACTCCAAGCCACGGAGTGTGTTCGACTGTCCCAACGTCAGAAGTTCGATCATCCCGACGAGAGGGCCTGTACATCCGTCCGTCCGTAGCGACGACTAGGGAGCGTTTATGGCCCCGACCACGGATGAACAAAAGAGGAGGGCTGACTGAACTCTGTTGCCTTCCACCACAGTGAAGAATGCTGTGGTGGATGTTTATGTTAAATTCTATTATGTATTGTATGTTCTTTTTTTTCAAATGTATCGCTGAATGGCAAATTCATTTCACTGTACCTTAGTTGGTGCATGTGATGAATAAATTTGACTTTGACTTGTGCTTTGTAGACCTGGATCAGTCATTTGGCACAGTGTAACCAGTTCCGACCTGGTCCTGTCACCAGACTACTTAAGGGGTTGGTCCAGTTAAGTTTCTGGTGAATGGTAATGCCCAGCTTGATGATGACAGGTCACTTGGTTGTGAAAATAACGTAGAATGTTGAAAGTGGTTAAACACTTTGTTGATGGAGATGGTGATCGACTAGAGCATTTGGCAAATGTTTCTTGCCACCATCTATCAGCTCATGCCTACGTTGCCTCAGGCCCGTTGCAAGCAGACGTGACCGGCTTTAATATCTAAGGAACAGAACATCACCACTCAAACCTTTATGTTTGAAATAACAATGTTGATGAGGCAACTGAAGATGCCCATTCTAAGGACAATGACCTGGAGAACCTCCGACAGAAATGACTGACCCAATTAACAACCAGATCCATCATCCTTTGTATAAAGTATGATTCCAATGAATGAAGAGAATGAAGAGTCCCTTGCCCAGAGTAGGCAAATCGAGGACCAGATGACATAGGTTTATGGTGAAGGGGCTCGATCATTATGCACCTAGATTTTGGTTGCACCTGCTGCTTCTCCATGCTCTTCTACATTCAACAATGGTTGGTCTGTAATAGAAGATAGGAGGTGACCAATCTCAAGAATGCCTTGTTAAATTGCCGAAACAATTTTGAATCTTTTCACAGTGGTTGTGTCATGGGAAATTATAAAGTGTGTTGATGGTATGAAAATCCTCTTGATAAATGTGCTTTGAACACACTTACCAAGATTGACATGGACAGATACATTTGTAGACTGCCGAGGGCGAGTTGAAGTAGCTTCACCCCCCATAATATGTGGGAAGGAACGGCAGATGCTAACTTACACCAAAGATAGACACAAAAAGCTGGAGTAACTCAGCGGGTCAGGCAGCATCCCTTTTTTCCCCAGAGTTCAGCCCTCACAATGGTATTTTCAATTACCTGCTGCAGACGCAGTCTGTATCTAAATACCTCAAAACAGCCCGGCTGGACAGTGACTCTATCAGCATTTGCAGTAGTTGTTGAAGTCACCCAACAGAGTACATTCTGCACCCTTCCTACATGCCCTGTTTCTTCTGAGTAATGCTCAACATGGAGAGGCAGGTGCAACTAACCAGAGTGTTACTTTGCCCATCTTAATGTTGGATAAATCCTAAATCAGAACACCAAGATTTATTAAAACAAGCAATTTGTGATTAAATTCAAATTTTGCTCATGACACACACCTTTAAGGGCAGTAAATATGTAAACGCCTATTCTAGTAAACCAAACAAAATTAAACTGTAACAATTTTGCGAACACACGTCTGAAATGTTTTATTTCTATCATCATGATTTTGTACTTATCAAAAGAAAAACATATTTAAGGGTTTAAGGGTAGGGTTAGGACAGGAATGCTAAGAAATACCTCAGTAATTATTAGGGAATGTCCAAATTATTTGTTAACGTATCAAACAGTTTCCATTTATTTCAGTTCAGTGCAAGGGAATCATTCGGGGAAAATGAAGAAACAGTGCATTATTGTTGTGTTAACATTTGACTACAAAGCTGCATTCAAAGTCAAATCCCCGGTTTGATTAGTTGGAATGACTCAGTTGTAAGCAAGGAAAAAAGCCTATTGCAGTCTTACCTCATGATCAGGAATCTCTGAAGAGATAGTTTTTCCCAGGATAATGGCAGTTAGGTATGTCCAGCACCGTGCTGTGTTAGCATGGTTATAGCCCCCTGTCACCACCAGAAAAACAAACCAATGTAGATACATCTTATGAGACAAAGCCAGAACTGTAAATATTAGTTCTTATTTTAATACTACTTCACTACCATATTATGTATTAAAGTAGGTTATCTTTGAAGATACATTGCCTATCAATTATTTTGTCTCTCTTCTTTTTATGCTTTAACATATATTTTCTGAGCTGGCACAATGTGTTAAATCATCAACACATGGACATGCAGTAGATCTTGTTTTGTTTTATCCCTCCAACACCTGTGTGATTCATTAACTGTCTTAATATCAAACAGAAATGTTGAAGAAGCCTTCACAATAACAACCTATTATGCTGTCACAATATGGGTCTGTGTCTGCTGTGGTTTACACTGTGAGCTACTGATTTTAATTATATCTTTGTAGACAACTGCCAAGTTAATATCAATGGTAGACAAAATTGTTGAAGAAACTCAGCGGGTGCGGCAGCATCTATGGCGCGAAGGAAATAGGCAACGTTTCTGGCCGAAACCCTTCTTCAGACTGATGCAGGGTGGGGGGGGCGAGAAGAAGAAAGGAAGAGGAGGAGCCAGAGGGCTGAGGGAGAGCTGAGAATGGGAGGAGACAATAAGGGCTACCGGAAATTGGAGAAGTCAATGTTCAGGCCGCTGGGGTGCAGACTGCTCAAGTGGAATATGAGATGCTGCTCCTCCAGTTTCCGTTGGTGCTCACTCTGACAATGGAGGAGGCCCAGGACAGAAAGGTCGGATTCAGTATGGGAGGGGGAGTTGAAGTGCTGAGCCACAGGAAGATCAGGTTGGTTAATGCAGACCAAGTGGAGGTGTTCGGCGAAACGATCGCCAAGCCTACGCTTGGTCTCACCGATGTAGATCAGCTGACATCTAGAGCAGCGGATGCAATAGATGAGGTTGGAGGAGGTGCAGGTAAACCTCTGTCGCACCTGGAACGACTGCTTGGGTCCTTGAATGGAGTCAACGGGGGAGGTAAAGCGACACGTGTAGCATCTCTTGCGGTTGCAAGGGAAAGTGCCCGGGGAGGGGGTGGTGCGGGTGGGAAGGGAAGAATTGACTAGGGAGTTAGTTACGGAGGGAGCGGTCTTTGCGGAAAGTAGACGGCGGGGTGATGGGAAGATGTGGCGAGTGGTGAGGTCACGTTGGAGGTGGCGAAAATGAAGGAGGACTATTTGTTGTATGTGACGGCTAGTGGGGTGGAAGGCGAGGACTAGGGGGACTCTGCCCTTGTTCCGAGTGGGTGGATGGGGAGAGAGAGCAGCGTTGCGGGGTCAACTCTCCCTCCCATTCCGAATCCGACCTTTCTGTCCTGGGCCTCCTCCATTGCCAGAGTGAGCACCACCGGAAACTGGAGGAGCAGCACCTCATATTTCGCTTGGGCAGTCTGCATCCCGGTGGCCTGAGCACTGATGTCTCCAATTTTCGGTAGCCCTTGCTGTCTCCTACCCTTCTCAGCTCTCCCTCAGCCCTCTGGCTCCTCCTCTTCCTTTCTTCTTCCCGCATCCCCCCACCCTGTATCAGTCTGAAGAAGGGTTGCGGCCCGAAACGTTGCCCATTTCCTTCGCTCCATAGATGCTGCCGCACACGCTGAGTTTCTCCAGCAATTTTGTCTACCTTCGATTTTCCAGCATCTGCAGTTCCTTCTTGAACAAGTTGATATCAATCCATTCTTTACCAAAATAACTAAATGTTTGATTGTTTTCTAGAAGTGCTTTTATTTCCTGTATGAATTGTGAGACTGACAATCTTTGCATACTTTCAATTACAACTGAGACATCTACCCATCCTCTCAGTGGGGTTTGTAAAGCTAAGCCACATCAAGAAAGGGGAAATGTTAAAGAGAATAAAAACAAGGACACCAGCCCTCTTTTATTCTCTCCTCCTCTTCCCTCATCATCTGCGCATGAAGATTTGTTTGTGCCAGACCTCTACCACTTTTAACATTCAACCTAAAACACCATCCTCCATTTGTACATGGCTGGAGAAATATTATGAATTGAGATTTGTAAGCTACTGTATAGTCTTTCTGATGAAGATTTATCTCAAAAACATCTCAAATGAATTTATATCAAGGGTAGGTGTGATACCACCGCAGTTGGACGAGTAACGGGTCATAATATGTCAGAGTACAGGAGGGAGATTGATTATCTAATTGAGTGGTGTCAGAACAACTATCCTGCTCTCAATGATAGTAAGGTCAAGGAAGTAGACTGTTGAATTTGGGAAGGGTAAGCAGTGAAACCATGAACCTGGCTTCATCGAACGGATAGCAGTCGAGAAAGTCAACAGCTTCAAGTTCCTGGTCATACGACTCTGAGGATCTTTCCTGGGGCCAGTACATTGATGCATTCATAAAACTCATCAGCACCTCTACTTCCCAAAACGATTGAGGAGATTCAGCATGTTGTCGATTAATTTCTCGAACTTGCAAAGATGTCGGGCAGAGAGCACACTGACTGGTCACATCGGGGCCGGAGTGGGTAACCCAAACACCCAGCAACAAAGGAGGCTGCAGAAAGTGGTGGATATTGCCCAGTCTATCACAGGTATTGACCTCACCACCATCAAAGAGATCTACTGTTGTGTCTGGTATCCGATTGTGATGAGCTTTTTCCAGTTTCTCCCTTACAAAATATTTATTTTAAGGGTGGACCCAATTCACCTAATGGGAACTGAGTAAGAGAGAGATATAAAAAAGACAAAGTGCTGGAGTATCTCAGTGGCTCAGGCAGCATCTCTGAAGAACATGGATAGGCAATGTTTTGGGTCAGGATGTTTCTTCAGACTGATTGTAGTAGGGAGGGAGAAATCTGGAAGAGAGGTGGGGCGGGGGGCAGGTGAAGGGGGGACAAAGTGTGGCAAGTGTGGATACAGGTGAGAAGGGATTACAAGCTAGTATTCAGTAGGAGAGCAGGTGCAGCAGGGATTTGTCGATAGAAATGACTGATCGAGCAAGTTGAAATGGCTAAATGGTGGCAGTTATCAGCACAGTAAGTTTGTGGTCTAACATATTAATAATGCAAGGTTGCTGGACCTGGGGAATAGGCCAGGCTTATACGAGTAGTATTAGAAAATTTGAGCCAACATGATATATAAAAGAAACTGAAAATGCTTGAAAAAGCCAGTCAGGCAGCATCTTTAAAAACAGAAAAGAATTAATGTTTCAGATGAGAGATTCTTCATCAAATCTAAGAAAGAGAAAAACAAATTAGTCTAAGCAACAGTGATGAATGAAGGGTTGGGGGAATAGAACAAAAGGAAATGTCTCTAATAGAGTGAAGGCATATGGCAGGTGAAACCAGGCTGAGCTAAAACAACTGCGTAATTTGTTGCTAATGTAGTTCTGGCATACTGGGGCATGCCTAACAGACCAGACTGTACACAGACTTCACTCCATGATGACATAATTATACAATTACTTGGAGGTTTTTGCTTAAAAAAAATAATTCTAGCTGTCAAGGTATACATACTTATTTTGATCCTCTTTGTTCCAACCAACAATATAACAGAAGCGTATCTATTTGCAATTACTTCCATATTTAATAGCAAACATCCTTTAGCAAAATGCAAATGAACTCACCTCCTCCCAAGATCAGAGTTGGCAACTCCCAGTTCAGTATGTAACGCAGGCACTTTCCCACTCCTACTGGTGTCAGATTAAATGAGCACATGGGGTCTCCAGCAATGGTGTCTGCTCCTAGCTGACACACTACTGCTTCAGGGTTAAATGAAGAATAAACCTCTTTCAACACACTAGAGAGAAATAAATAATGAACAGATATTAGGGGGTAATAGATATGTCCTGCATTTAATGTATCAAAATCATATATATTCAGTGACTTTCTCATATTCATTTGGTAGGAGACACCTATCTTGACTACTACTCTGAATCCATTTATGTGGTCAGCCTGTCATCAAAACTATACCAGATTGATTATATCTTGTCCATACTAATAAATTAAATAGAAGAGATATGGCTGGGCAGATGATGTATTGTAAAAACAACATGTAATAACTGGTTCAACCCCATTGTGGCTCATGCTGCCTGTAGCTGCAGCAAGTGTTGGCAGCTCAAGACACTTCAGCCCAGAGCTGATGAGCTGGAGCCTGAACTTCAGACAAAGTGAAACATCAAGGGAAGTGGGGGCAGGTATCCAGAAAGCAGCATCATACAGGTAAGAATGTCCTATACTGGGGGTAGAGAGACCTGTTATATTGAGCTGGGCTTCATTTGAACCATGATGGAAACCAGTGTCCTGGTGAACTGTCTAATTAGCTCTATTAACAGGATTTTAAGCTAATTATAGGGGTTAAAGGTTCAAATGATAGAGAAGCTTAATAAATCAAAACTAAATGACAGACCTGTGCCACAGGGTGGTGAAGGAGTCAAAAGCAAAGCAAGACAGAAGGGGACACAAATATAAGAAATTGGAACTGGTGTAAGTAACAACTGTAAAAAGTCAAAGTTTAATAGCCCTGTCCCATGGTGCGAGTTCATTCCAAGAGTTCTCCCGCGTTTGCCCTGATACGAACTTGGAGATTTACGGTAATGGCTACTCGTCGGTACTCGGGGCTCTCGTGGACATTTTTCAACGTGTGAAAAAATCGTCACCAGTCTTGTCGTGCTTACCTCCTGTTAGTGAGTCTTCCCGAGTACCTGCCGATAGCGGTACAAGCCGCTAAGTGACGTCCCCGAGCTCCGACTTACCCGCTACGCTCATTCTCCGTGCTTATCACGAGTTTGATTTTTTTTTTTTTTAACTCGGGAGAGCACTTGAATGAACTCGCAACGTGGGACAGGGCTTTAAGGCTATCAAAATTCTGACAGTGCTTGCAACAAGCTAACTCAAATAGAAATAAATGAGTTTTTTTTTAAACTACTACAGATATGTGGTTGCAGCTGATAATATTTTCCAAAAGTAACGCTCCAAAAAAATGGGCAGAAAGTGAAAGGAGGTGGGGTAGCATTGTTAATCAAGAACGGTATCAGTGCAGTGTTGAGCAGTTACACAAGTTCATGGAGGGATGAAAGGATGGATTAAAGGGATAGATGACATGGGTGGAAATGTTCTATAAATCACTAAAGTATTGGCTCTTGGGCAAACATTGTGGCTGATTTTAATCTGCATATTGTCTGGACTGCCAAGGGTATTGCATAAGGTGAATTTGTGGATTGTTTCTTATAACAATAGGTTGCACACCTGAGCAGAGGCTCTTTTTTAGTTTTGGTCATGTGCGAAGAGTTACAATTAATGAGAGATGTCAAGGATGGTCCAAGGAGTAAGATCACCATACAATAGAATCCAAGGTACAATTTGAGGGGGGGAACACCACAGTACCAAAACCAGCATTCTCAACTTAAATAAGGACAACAATAAACAAATGAAGGAAGAGTGTCTCAATAAGGCAATAAAAAGAGGCTAAAGAAAAGATCAGCAGTCAGGCACCAAGTAGACAATTATAATGCACAGCAGAAATGTATTTCAAATGGAAAGATCCACTCAATGAGAAAGAATAAAATAACAATGAAAAATATTCAATCAAAAACTGTAGAAAAGTGATAAAAGGCTGGTGGTAGACTTGAGTCATAGAGCATGCAAACAGGCCCTTGGGCCCAATTTTTCCATGCTAACCAAGGTCCAAATGGTTTCATTTGCCCATGCGTGGCCCATATTCCTCTAAATCTTTTCCATCCATGTACAGTCCAAATATTTAATGTGGTTATTTTACTTGCCTCAATTACTTCATCTGGTAGCTTGTTCCATATACCCAACATCATCCATCTGAAAAGGTTGTCCCTCAAGTTCCTATTGAATCTTTCCCCTCTCATTTTAAATCTATGCTCTTTAATTAATGATTCTCCTTCGCTGAGAAAAATACTCTATGTATTCATCTTATCTTTACCCCTCAAGATCGTATACACCTCTGTAAGATCACTTCTCAGTCTCTTGCACTCCAAGGCATTAAAAACTTAGCCTGCCCAACATTTCCCTATTGGTTAGTCCCTCAAGTCCACGCACATCTTCTCTGCACTCTTCATAACTTAACACAAGGCCCCATCGACTATACTTAATTTCCTGACTAATGAAGGCCAGCATGCCTTAAGCCTTATTCATTACCTTACACATTATTCATTGCCTTGTCAACCAGTGACACCACTTTCAGAAAACTATGTACTTGGATTCCAATATCACTGCTTTACCACACTTCCTAGGATTCAATTCATTCAATATGACAATTCTGCCCTAGTTTGACTTCCCAAAATGCAACACCTCACACTTATCTGCAGTAAATTCCATTAGCGATTCCTCAGTCCATTTGCCCAGCTGATCAAGATCGCCCTGTAATTCTGGAAATTTACCAATCATGCTTTGTACATTTTCATCCAAATCTTGATATAGAAAGATACCAATGAATCTAGCACCCCCCCCTAGGCATACC
This sequence comes from Amblyraja radiata, assembly GCF_010909765.2. Lineage (NCBI taxonomy): Eukaryota > Metazoa > Chordata > Chondrichthyes > Rajiformes > Rajidae > Amblyraja > Amblyraja radiata. The sequence continues at coordinate 33,226,766 of NC_045967.1, forward strand.
ATAAGTTACAGATCTCCAGTCCAAAAAATGATCTTCCACAACCACTTTTTGTATCCAGTTAGCCACCTCTCACTGGATCCCATGCAGAGTTGCCATGTGGAACCTTATCAAAGGCCTTTGAAGTTGTAATGTCTACAGTCCTGCCATCAACCTTTTTGGTTATTTCTTCAAAAAACACAATCAAAATCACCCCATTTGCCCAAGATCCAAAGCATACCACCTCATATGTGAAACATGATCGTGGGGGTGTTACGGCCTGGGCATGTATGGCTGCTGAAGGTACTGGCTCACTTATTATCTTCATTGATGATACAACTGCTGATGGTAGTAGCATAATGAATTCTGAAGTGTATAGACACATCCTATCTGCTCAAGTTCAAACAAATGCCTCAAAGTTCATTGGCCAGCGGTTCATTCTACAGCAAGACAATGATCCCAAACATACTGCTAAAGCAACAAAAGAGCTAAAAAATTGTCAATACTTGAGTGGCCATGTCAATCACCCGATCTGAACCCGATTGAGCATGTCTTTTATATGCTGAAGAGTAAACTGAAGGGGACTAGCCCCCAAAACAAGCATAAACTAAAGATGCCTGCTATACAGGCCTGGCAGAGCATCACCAGAGAAGACAGCCAGCAAATGGTGATGTCCATGAATTGCAGACTACAAGCAGTCATTGCATGCAAAGGATATGCAACAAAATATTACTTTCATTTGCATAACATTGCTGTGTCCCAAAATTGATGGTGCCCTGAAATGGGGTGACTATGTATAAACACTGCTGTAATTTCTACATGGTGAAACCAAAATCTATAACAATGGCCTTTATTAAAATCTGACAATGTGCACTTTAACCCCATGTGATTTTTTTTTCTATTACAAATCTCAAATTGTGGTACAGACGCAAATAAATAAATGATGGGTTTTTGTCCCAAATATTATGGAGGCCACTGTATATGCCTCAAAGTGATGGTCTTAATATATTCTTTTAATAGTTGACTGGACGCAATAAACCTCCTTTCTCCATGCTGGCATCTGGAGCGGATTATACCAGTGTAAAACACAGCCATTCCGCCTTCAAGGACTAATTGTTTACAGGTTCGACAAATCTTTTTCATCGTGGTATTGTTTATAAAACATTTCCATGTCTAATAATATAAAATCATAATTAAAACAGTATTGTATAAGCAACATGCATATTTTTATGAAATATATTGCCGGAACAAATTCTCATGAGGATTCAAACTTGTTCAACACTTTGGAAGGTCTAACCCTTAATATTTTCTGTAACTACAATAAATTCAGGATGATTGTGCCGCATCAGTAGGAAATTCTATTAACAAAGCAATTCTTTTAAACTATCGCATTGATTGCAAACATTGTATTTGAATGGCAGCGTGACAACTGTTTGGGAGCAATTATTACTGCTGACAGTTACTGACAATGCACGTCAGCTAAATTACCCGGAGAGATGGAGTCATTAACATGGAGCACTGGTTGCAAGTAATTACTGAAGTCGATTGCTCAAGGCAATTGTAATAACAACAGTACAGATTCAATTATCATCACAAGATTCTGGTTAAGAAGTGTTGCAGTGCCCAACATAACAATAAATAGGAATTCAGTCACTGGCCTGGTGTATATCCTTGGTGGTGTTACAGGCTGCTGGTTGTTCAAAGTCACCAAGTCTAACTATTAAAGAGAATGGGATTAACCGTAGAGAAGTGGATCACCACTAGCATTAATTTGAGTTAATTTGGATCAGTGATCCCACTACTTTGGTAATAATACAAAAAACTAACATTTAAACAAATAAAAATCAGTCCTCCAAGCAGGTATACTTAAACACATTAGTAAAATCTGTGGGTTTTTTTCAATACTGTCATTGACTAAAAGTTCCACATACTCCAGCATCACATGATTGAGTGGTGAAACCTGGTCTAAATTGAGCGAGGTGGACAAAACAAAGATTGTATCTGAGAAAAAGAGTGCGAGAGAGCGAGAGCGAGAGAGAGAGCGAGAGGCTGCCTATATTTTCTGTGGCGAGGAAGACTGTGTTCCACATTTATATGGAGTGTGAGAGGCTACTGCCCCTGTATCAATATCTGAAGGGGTTGTTCCTAAAGTTCTGGTTACATTTTAGTCCTACGATTCTTGTGTTTGGACACAAGGCAGGTTGTGGGGAGAGCCAAGTGGGAGGGTGGGACCTACCTGTCGGTCTACTCCTGGGCCTGGCCAAGATGGCCATACGCGGGTCCAGGCAGCAGGCGATGGATGGTCAGGCAAGGGTCGGCTGCTTGCCCCTCTTTCGGGCCTACGTCCGTGCACGTGTGTCCCTGGAGAGGGAACATGCGGTGTTCACGGGGACTTTGGAGGTATTCCGTGGGCGCTGGTCACCGCGTGGGGTTGAGAGTATTGTGAATAATGATTGTAATGTTGTACTATAATGACACTTGGTATAATGTAATTTCGTTTTGTGTATGACGTGATCTGTTGTATTTTCTGATGTGTTGAATAAAGTCTTGGAATTTAAAAAAAAAAAAAAAAAAAGAGAGAGAGAGAGAGAAAACTAGTTCTGCGGTTCCTAAGACCAAATGTATGCACATACATTGGACTTTTGGATTTCATAAAATTATGTAAGAATTCATGCAAGAATGCAAGTTCAAAATCTGGAATGGCCCATATCAGTTTCTTGAAATCCAAAAAATATATATATTGTATATGACGATGGTGAGGCCGCATTTAGAATATTGTGTTCAGTTCTGGGCACCATGTTATAGGAAAGATTTTGTCAAACTTGAAAGGGTTCAGAGAAGATTTACGAGGATGTTGCCAAGACTAGAGGGTGGGAGCTATAGGGAGAGGTTGAGTAGGTTGGGTCTCTATTCCTTGGAGTGTAGGAGGATGAGGGGTGATTTTATAGAGGTGTCCAAAATCATGAGAGGAATAGATCGGGTACATAGATGCCCAGAGTTGGGGAATTGAGGACCAGAGGACAAAGGTTCAAGGTGATGGGGAAAAGATTTAAGGAATCTGAAGGGTAACATTTTTACACAAAGGGTGGTGGGTGTATGGAACAAGCTGCCAGATGAGGTAGTTGAGGCTGGGACTATCCCAACATTTAAGAAACAGTTAGACAGGTACATGGATAGGACAGGTTTGGAGGGATATGGACCAAGAGCAGGCAGGTGGGACCAGTGTAGCTGGGGCATGTTAGCCGGTGTGGGCAAATTGGGCCAAAGGGCATGTTTCCACACTGTATCACTCTATGACTCTATATCCTTTGTGGTGATTGGTATCTTATTCAAGCTGGATGCTATTTCTTTATTTCAATTAGTCCAAAGGCTATCCAAGCTGAAAATTATAAAAAAAAACAACTGGACTAAGTGGGAGGGCTGGTCCCCCAAAGCAATATTCCACCTCTTCACCAATTCCAATATTGGTGGCTGGTGGCCGGGGGGGGGGGGGCTTTCTGGAGCGCTAGTATGGGTGTTGTAGGCTGAAGGGACTGGTTTCCAGAGGGCTAGTATGGACATTGTGGGCCAAATGGACTTGGTCTGGCAGCTCAGTCATTCAGGGCTGGTGGGCTGGCAGCTCAATTACTCAGGGCTGGCAGTTAACTCATGGCTATTCCTTGAAATATCATTTCAAGCAGAGTGCAGGCCACCAAATTCAATTTCATAGCATTTCAAGCAGAGTGCAGGCCACCAAATTCAATTTCGTAGCATTTCAAGCAGAGTGCAGACCACCAAATTCAATTTCATAGCATTTCAAGCAGACTGCAGGCCACCAAATTCAATTTCATAGCATTTCAAGCAGACTGCAGGCCACCAAATTCAATTTCATAGCATTTCAAGCAGAGTGCAGGCCACCAAATTCAATTTCATAGCATTTCAAGCAGACTGCAGGCCACTAAATACAATTTCATAGCATTTCAAGCAGATTGCAGGCCACCAAATACAATTTCATAGCATTTCAAGCAGAGTGCAGGCCACCAAATTCAATTTCATAGCATATCAAGCAGACTACAGGCCACCAAATTCAATTTCATAGCATTTCAAGCAGAGTGCAGGCCACCAAATTGGCAAACAACTCATTGCATTGTCATTAAGGGCTAACAAATCATTTATTGCAAGTACATTGCAGACTCACAGTACAGTTGATTCACAGTTTAGAATCACAGTTGTGGACTCTCCCTAACGATCTTCCAGAATGACTGACTCACGTTCAGGCATCTGGGGTATTATAGTTCTGCCCTTCCCCAGAAGGGGTGTTACCTTCATCATGGTGACTGACAGGCGAGAGGACCAATCAGCTGATCTCAAGATTTTTTAAACACTCATAACTTTTTTATTTTTCATCGATTGGAACAATCCTCGGGGCTGCCTCAGCGGAGGACTGTGAGTAAGATGGCCAAAATCATAGCGAAATATCGTAGCGTTATTTTCTAAAATCAATATACAGCGCAGACAGGAAGTGGTCAAGATGCGACTTTTAGTTATATAGATGTTAGGTTGGGAGATAGGAGAGAATCCGTTTTTGTACTGCTTTTCATGTAAAATCCTGCAGATAAATTGCAAAGCACTTACTGAATTAGCCAATAAGTTCTTAAAACTATTACTTTGGGGAAAAAATATACTTTAAATTCCATGTTTTTGTTGAGTGTTCTTACAAAACATTTTCCCTTTATTTGAACTTTCAGATATCTCAAACAAATAGTTAATAGATAAATCTATTCAGTTCTTCTAAGCTTGTTTAAATGATTTCTATTCTCACATACTCTATACAGGTATTTGCTGTGAACTCTAAAACAAAATGCACAAGGCAGGGCTATATTTTTGGTGAGCACATTAGTTGATTTTAGATTAACTGCAAGAAGTCTTGGTTAACAGATCCACTGAAATAATTGGTTGAAGCATTTGAATGGGGGACAAATATGGGAAATATAGTGGAACTTCACCATGTTTTCTATTCAATTGTATGCAGGTGACAAGACATTTATATTGAGCTTACATGAGAAATCAAAGAGGTAGGAAAAACAGTCTTAGAAAATTAAAATTATTTGTTTGTCCCAATGGCAAGGGTAAAATTCCAACTTAAAATGTATTTTCCCCAGCCACTTAATTTAGTTTATGATCCTATACAATTTCTATGGTGCAAACCTACATCAACTTCACTCAAATTGATCAGCAATGACACGTGTAGTAAGATCAACGGTAAATTTTGCTATAAAAACATAAAATGCTGGCATCATTGCAAGTCAGGCAACATCTGTAGAAAGATAAGTTAACTTTTCAGGTTCGGAACTAGGAAAGATAGAAAAATCATTTTTAGCAGCAAAGAGTTTTTTTGGGGGGTGGGGGTAAAACAGAGGTAATATTTCTGATAAGGCGAGATCAGATAAATTAAAGTAGCAGTTACTAACCCTTTATGCTTCTTTGTCTGTGTTATGTGTTGCTCAAAACAAGGCTATGGAACATGGCCTGCTGGCCAATCTATTCCAATGGAACGAGAAACAACAGATCAAACTGGTGACAAGAAATAAATGATCACTTCTGATAGAGAGAAAGAGGGAGTTACCTGAAGTTTACAAATTCAATAACGTGTCCAGAAAGCCGCAACATGCCCTAAAGGACTATGATGCGTTTAATTGTGCAGAAAGGCCACAGTCTGAAAGGCCAGAATGGAAGTGGGATGAGGAATTAAAGTGGCAGGAAACCGAAAGCTCAGGGTTGGTCCTGTAGCTGAATGCAGGTTGGGGTGTCCAGTGTAACAAGAACACATTGTGAATACCCAATGTAGTCCACTAGATGTGAGGAAGTACGTGGAATGCTGCCTCATCTGGAAAGACAATTTGAAACCTTGGATGATGGTAAGGAAAAAGGTGAAATAATAGGTATTGCATCTCCTGTCGTTACAAGGGAAAATGGAATGCTTCATCTTATTTCGTGGTGCCTTGTCATTGGCTTCTTTACCACATTTTTTAACTCTAACAATCAAAACTAAGAACTTGCAGGAACTAAATACATGTCCTAAATCTCTGTGGAAATGTACTACTGTCCAACACACTACTCCAACATTGAGAAGCACTTCTACACTCATTTTATTTGTGTAAATTTACTATTACAGCTCATGCTGCACTCCTGAGTTTCAAGGGATGGCTCAGTTAAATGTTTAGGCAGCCCACTGCTTCTGTTATCAATAGTCTACTCTTTTGTAGATGCATTCCATGAACCACACTGACTTCCAGTATATTAGTCATCAATAAAAAGATCTTTAAAGATCTTTCAGGAATTTAAAGTATAGGAGTTGCACACCTGTACAGGGATTCAAACCAAACTACAAAGTACAGAAATGGGTTTTAAAATTGTCATTTTTCTCAGTTAAATGGATATTTTATGAGATTTTATATTCCTCTGAAATCCAGTAAAGTAATTTAACCTTCTGGCTATTCTATACCAGAGTGCCTTAATGTATTATGAACAGTAATTGTTTTCATGATCACACCGAATAATCATCTTTCATTAAGTGCCTAGAGATCACTTATTTTTAAGGGCAAATGTACAGATCATTAGCTTTAAAAGCTTCAATCAAGGAGTAATGCATTCAGTTCTACATTATTTACTCATTATTACACTAATAAGAACACAAGCTGCTAATAATTTCAACCTTTTACATTTAAAAGTACTTGAAAGAAAAGCCCTGTTCACATTTAGCTTTCTTGTCATTCAGTCAGGATGAAAGGCAGAAAAGGAAATCTTGTCTCCTTCATCCATTGCTTGCCAATACTGTTAACAGGATAAACCTCATCAAAAGGATAAAAATAAAGATCCATCTTCCAGTATTTGTGGACTGGTTAGCCTGCAAATCTTAATTGTGACATTAGGCATAATCAATTTAGTGTTAACAATTTTAACAAATCCATTAAAATAATAGTCAGTGGTAACTTCCAAGTTTCTTTATTGATTGTGAATTATGTTAAAGAAAATTTAGCTCTCTGTCAAAATTTACACAGATATCAAGTTCTATCTCTAGCCACAGTACTAATGAAGCGACACAGAGATATAATAAAATAATTTACATGCAAGAAGACGTGTCATGAACTGGGATAAGCCTTTGAAAAGGCGATTTTAAAATACTATATTTAATTGTGGATAAACAACAATTGTTAACGATTATTCATTATTTAATTTCCAAATATTTGCTCTTTAGTTTAGAAATTGGATCACATAGCCCTTTTTTGTGCTACTTAATTCAGAATTTATTTTGCCTACATTCATAATCATCCCTGTATGAATTTGCAGCAATTGCAGAATTGGACCAGGAACTTCCTTTCAATCTATGAGCCTGACATTTTTTCTATTTTTAGGTATAAACCCTGTCCTGATGCGAGCTCTTGACCCAAAACGTGAACATTTCCTTTCCCTCTCGACAGATGCTGCTCGACCCGCTGAGTTCCTCCAGCAGTCATATAATCATACAATACAATACCAATGTGACATCGACTGGACCTCAAACGTCCACATAGTGACCATTGATGAATGGTTTCGCGAGAATTAGAAGTACAATGGATACTATTATTTGGATTTAGCTGAGATATCAAGGGCAACTAAGCTCATGTCACAGGAGTAGAATTCGACCCATCGAGTCTACTCTGCCATTCAATCATGGCTGATCTTGCCTTCTCCATGTAACCCTTGACACCCTTTTTAATCAAGTACCTGTCAATCTCTGTTTTAAAAATACCCAATGATTTGATCTCCACATCCGTCTGTGGCAATGAATTCCATAGATTCACCACCCTCCGAGTTAAGAAATTCCTCCTCATCTCCTTTTTAAAGGTACATCCTTTATTCTGAGGCTGTGCACTCTGGTCCTAGACTCTCCCATTAGTGCAAAGACCCTCTCTGCATCCACTCTATCCAGGCCTTTCACTATTCGGTAAATTCAATAAGGTCTCCCTCATCCTTCAAAACTGCAGTGAGTACAGGCCCAGAGCTCATCATACATTAGCCTAATCATCCCAGGGATCATTCTCGTAAACCTCCCCTGGACCCTCTCCAAAACTAGCACATCTCTCAGATATGGGGCCCGAAACTGCTCATAATACCCAAAATGCCACCTGATCAGGGTCTTATAAAGCCTCAGCATTATATATACCAGTCCTCTTGAAATGAATGCTAACATGACATTTGCCTACCGATTCAACTTGCAAATTAATCTTTTGGAAATCCTGCACCAGCACGCCCAAATCCCTTTGCGCCTCCAATTTCTGAATCCTCTCCTCATGTTGTAGTCTACACCTTTATTCCTACAACCAATGTGCGTGACCACACACATTGCCACGCTGTATTTCATCTGCTACTTCTTTGCCCACTCTCGCAACCTGTCCAGGGCGTTCTGAAAATCCAAGTAACCAACATCCACTGCCTCTCTTATGTCTATCCTGCTAGTTACTTCCTCAAAGAATCCCAACAGATTTGTCAGGCAAGATTTCCCCTTCACAAAACTATGCTGACTTTGGCCTATTTTGTCATGTGCTTCTATGTACTCAGAAACCACATCCTAAATAATGGACTCTAAAATCTTACCAACCACTGACGTCAGACTAACTGGCCTAAAGTTTCCCCTCGTTTGCCTCATTCCCTTCCTGAACAGCAGAGTAACGTTTGCAATTTTCCAGTGCTCTGGGACCACTCCTGACTCTAGTGATTCTTGAAAGATTACAACTAATGCCTCGACAATCTCAAAATCTACCTCTTTCAGAACCCTGGGAATTAGTCCTTCTAGTCATCCACCTTCAGACCTTCCCCAGTACCTTCTCCTTAGTAATAGCAACTCTATTAACTTCTGCCCACTGACTCTCTTGAATTTCTGACAAGTTGCTGGTGCCTTCTGCTATGAAGACTGATGCAAAAACCGTATTCAATTCATCTGCCATTTCCGTATTCAATATTACTACTTCTCCAACGTCAATTTCCAGGAATCTGATGTCCACTTGCTTCTCATTTACTCTTTATATATCCGATCTATTTATTTATAAACTTTTGCTATCCTCTTTGATATTATTGGCGAGTTTACCTCCATATTTTACCGTTTGTCTCCTTTATTGCCTTTTTAGTTACCTTCTGTTGTTTTTAAAAAAAAGCTTCCTAAACATCTAGCTTCCCACTAATCTTGGCAATATTATATGCCTTCTCTTTTCAGTTTTGTGCTGTTTTTGACTTCCTTTGTCAGCAACGGTCACCTAATTCCCCACATAGAATCTTTCTTCCTCTTTGAGATGTAAAGATCCCGCATTTTGGTAATAACTCCCAGAAACTCCTGCCATTGCTGCTCTACTGTCTTTTCTGGCAGGCTTCCTTTCCAATCAACTTTAGCCAGTTCCTACTTCATGCCTGTGTAGATAACTTTACTCAACAGTAATACCGACAATCTGCAGGTTGAAATATATCATATTATGGTCACTGCCTAGAATTATTTACCTTAAGCTTGCTATTCAAATCCGGTTCGTTACACAACAAATACAGAATTGCCTTTTCCTAGTAGGCTCGATCATAAGGTGCTCTAAGAATCCACCTCGTAATTCTGCTGACTCACTACTTTGTGTTCATATACAATCCCAAGAGTTCAGTCTAACAATAAGTGTTTTTAAGAGAATATAATTAATGAGATAACAATGTTATATTAATGCAATGATCACTTAACAGTGGCACAAGCTTGGGAAAGTTATGGCAGATGAATTTGATCAGGTAGTTAACCCTGGGGTAGGATGCACAGAAATGCAAATGCTGTAATGGCTCTCCCCTGCAGCATTTCTCTCAACCCCACAGCAGCTTTTGCACTCCTAGGTGATGACATTTGAATTGTGCTGGTGTTCTTTTCTGGGACTGCATAGTAAATAGTTAGAAGCGGCATTATAATAATACTGCTTTTGTTTGAAGCAATGCAAGTCATAATTAAATATGTCATTCCCTGACAAGCCCAATACATTCTATGCTCACCTTGAACAGAAGGTCAGTGGAATACATCATCTGTCCGGATAGCCTTGGGTGTGCCTGTCAGTTTGGCCTTCCTGAGTGAATCTGCAGAAGGCCCAAATTGAATCCCTGGCTGTGTCCTCAGGACCTACACAACCAGCTGTTGTTTTACCTCTCCCTACTCCATTCCGAGATTCCATCCTGATTTTAGACCAATATCATCCCAATGGCAACGAAAAGCAAGAGAATGTACCTTTATGGCTGCTGTCCACCACCATGAAGTGCTTTGAGAAGTTGGTTTTGTTGTACTGCAGCCTCCCAGATAGCCTTGATCCACTGCAGTTTGTCTACTGTCACAAAGGTCTATGGCAGACACCATCTCCTTCACCCTACACATCCTTGGAACATCTAGATAACATCTATATCAGCCCCCTATTTGTTGACTATAGCTCCACCTTCAACATCATAATCCCAATCAAACTCATCTCCAAACCTTTGGACCTAGGAGTCTGCAACCCCCTCTGTAACTGGACCCTTGACTTCCTGATCCATAGACCACATATCAATCAGGTAAGGTGACAAAACATCCTCCACAATAATTCTCAGCACTGCTGCATTGCAAGTATTCCAATGATGATGTCATCATTCTCGAAAATGAGATGGAGTACAGGAAGTGGATAGAGAGCTAAGTAACAAGGTGTTAAGATAACAACCACTCCCTCATTGTCAGTAAGACAAAGGTACTAGTGAGTGACTTCAGGGAACAAGGTGAATACCCTAATCAGCATCAATGGTGTCGAAGTTGATGGTTGAGAATTTTAAATTCCTAGATGTAAATATCGCCAACAATTTGCCGTGGTCCAAACACATTGAAGTTACAGCCTTTACATCCTCAGAAGACAAAGGAAGCTCAGCTTGTCTCCAACGACTCTTGCACCAAAGAAATCATCCTATTGGTATGCATCACAGCTTGCTTTGGCAATAGCTCTGCCACAAACCGCAAGAAATTGCAAAGAATTATGGATGTTGCCCAGTCCATCACATAAACAAGCCTCCCCTCACACCCCAATCGACTGCATCTACACTTGACATTGTCTCAGGAAAGCAGTCAACATAATAGGCGACCATTTACAACCTGGTCATTTCAGCTTCTTTCCTGCTGTTATTAGACTATTGAAGGGTCTAAGGCTATGGTTCCTGTCTCCCAACCGACCTTATTTTGGCCGTTGCACTTTTGTTTTGCACTTTATCAGTAACTGTAATGCTATAATACTGTAACACTATATTCTGCATTCTGGTCATTTTTCTTTCTGCATGACCTGTTGCAGTTGCTAATGGCTTGATTGTACTCGTGCAGAGTATCATTTGACTCAATGGCACAGATAGCTTTTCTCTGTATCTTGGTGCACAGCCAACACCAAATATTATTTGAAGGAGGGACTATACTGAAGTAGTAATGTGCTGCACACTTATTATTAAATACTTATTTGGGGGCAATTTATTTTTCTGCAGACATTTTAGAGCACCGAATGCACAATCAATTACAAGCTATTTATTTACGGGAGATTCTACCGTGACCTTGATTATAATTGTAGTCTAAACATTAGTTTCATTCACATCTCATGATTTTACTTGGATCCCAATATTTTCTGTATTTTTTTCAAGCCTTTGGCAAAGTATGTTATAGGAAGAGTGTAAATTCCATTCTAACTTTGAAATGCCCTTAATGAAAGCTTAGGCTTCAACCTTTTGTTAGTAACTGGGCAAATATATATTTCTTATTTCCAAAAATAAAAACAAAGAATGGCTTTGAGTAGATCTGGTAGGACCTGAAGAGAAAAACATTTCAGGCCTATGACTTATCTTCAGAAGTGGAAAAGTATTAAAACAAGTGTATTTAAGTAGGTTAAAAGGAAAAGGGGTGAAGAGAGGTAAAATATTAACTTTAGTGGGTTAGCATTCAAGAAGAGTCCTGATGACAAAATTGCCATCTAAGAAAGGGTGGTAAATAAATGCCTGTTAATCATTGCTGATCTGCCTGGAAATTTAAATAGAAAAAAATGAGTAACAGTAGAAGAACAAAAATAATGCTGGAACTGAGATGCAGAAAACAGCAGTTCCAGAAAAACTGCCACATAACTGCAACAGAATGTTGGAAATACTCAGCATTTCTATATATATATTCTGCTCCACCATCTAAATAAAACTTAAAAAAAATTCAAGATCTGGATTACCTTATGCCCCTGTCCCACTTAGGAAACCTAAACGGAAACCTCTGGAGACTTTGCGCCCGACCCAACGTTTCCGTGCAGTTCCTGGAGGTTTTTGTCAGTCTCCCTACCTGCTTCCACTACCTGCAACCACCTGCAGGGCATTCTCTATGTTCTTCTCACGTCTTCCCTTTCTATTCAATGTAAAACATTCTTTTTCCTCACTTTTCCAGTTCTGATGAAAAGGTCACCCTGTTTCATAGATGCTGCTCCAACTGCTGAGTACCTCCTGCATTTTTTGTTTTTATTTCGGATTTCCAGCACCTGCAGTTTTTTTTCAATATTTGCACCAGAAGAACCACTTGGAAAAATAACCAACAATGGTATTGATTAGCTTCTTTAATTCTACCTTCTTCAGTTACTTTGATTCTCCTTCATGTTTCCAACAATGACTGTTCCTCAACCTCTTTTCAACTTGTTCCTTCTCCACTCCACTCCATGCTTTGATATTTCTCTAGCACTATCCATGCACTAATGTAGCACAAGCTTCCAATATCTTTCAGTCTTCATGTTGATCAATCAGTCTCTGAGCTTGGTGCCACAATGAAGGAACAAACCCAAGAAAGAAAAAATGGTAGACTGATAACTATGCCACCTTGTATCAACAGTCTCCCTTAAAGACCCAGATCTTTTAGGTTGTATGTGATTGGTTATACAAACCTGTTAGGCACAGCATGAAGAGACACAATAGAAAAACTAACCCAATGTAAATCCAAAAAGCAGATATTTAAATAATGGCTTGTGTTTCCATGCCAACTAACCGGAAGCGTTTAGTAATGTCTATTCCTTCAACTATGTAACAATGTTGGTGTTAAGAGCAGCAGTAGGGCTTGAGATAAAGACAAACAGGCATACGCTCAGCTTCACATTCGTAAGGCCAACATTGTTTCTCCATGACTGTTTTACTCTTATCTTTCCTACAAACCGAAGTTGATGCTTTAGCTGTTCAGTGAATACTAGATAAGACAATTCGTTACCAATGGTTTTCATTCCTTATCACCAGTCTTAAAAGAAAAAGCAAGAGGAAAAAAACTGAAGAGTTTCTTTGTTGGAGTGAGCTCTACAGTAAAGGATCAAGATTTCTAGGAAGTGCTATCAATTTTGTGGTTTGCCAAAATGGAGGGATGCTTCTTTCACAAAGGGGGTTTTCATTAAGGCATAAAAGTCTTAGTGAATCCATAGTTTAGTGACATTTCTATTCAACGACTATTGATGACATTTGTTGAAAGAACAAGCAAAATAAATGCTCTGCAGATTACCTTTGAAAGGGATATATCACTACTCTTGCCTCATTTTTATTACAAAAAAAATTCTGTTTTTCTCCACTTCCCAATTGAGAATACTCTGAAATAAGAAAATGTTTCCATTCTCTGTTCTACATTGACACCTGATCCTAGATATTTAAATTCTTATCCTCATGGTCAAATTATTTCCCCAAATCTACCAATTCCCATAATATGTGACGTTACACCTCTCAATTATTTTTTAATACATTTCTTGTGGTTGCCACTGGCTTTACTCCAATTGTGTGGTATCTGATAAACATTATATGGGTTTCTCGGATTTTTCAGTTAATAACGTGGAAGTCAGCCTCCTCGCATGTACACGGACAAGCAACATCTATATACTGCAGCTCAATGTCCAAGGCTGGAGTGAATTCATTATTAAACCATAATTATACAGCTTGAAAATAAGCCCTTTAGCCTGCTAAGTCTGTGTTGACCATCAGGCATTCATTTTCACTTATCACATTAAAAATATTTAACCATGTCATGTATTTAACCATGTGTTTTGTCAGGTGTTCAAACATTGCTGCTACTCAGAGTCAATTTATTGTTTTAAAACTCTCCTGTAAAGTACTTTGATACTTTATTTAATTAGATATTGACTTCAGCGAGTGTTGTGGAGTACATGCCCCAACCAGCATCAATGATGCCAAACTGGAAATGCGAGAGCTTCAAATTCATTGGTGTAAATATTACCAACAATCTGTTGTGGACCAACCACAAGGAAGCAACAGCCAAGATGGCACACTGAGGAAATGTGGCATGTGTCCAATGACACTGACATTGGGAGCACCATAGGAAGCATACTGTCAGGTTGCATCACTGCTTGATTGGGAACAGCTGTTCCCAAGACTGTAAAAATTGCAGAGTTGTGGATGTAGATGTCCATCTACACTTCATGCACCTTGGGAAAGCAAGTCCTGGTCATTCCTCCTCCTCCTCCCTGCTCCCAATGGCAGAAGACACATAAGCTTGAAAGCACATACCATCAGACTTAGGAACAACCTCTGTTATCAGACTTTGAATGGTCTTTCCATAAATTAGGAGTCAGTCTGATTCTCTTCCACCTCATTGGGGGCATTGAACTTTGTGTCTGGAACTGTGGCGGTACAATACTACAAACTACAATTTGCATGCTGTATCGTTCCCTTCATTCTACCTATTGTACTTCAGTTTAGCTTGATTGAATTTATATATTGTATTATATGATTTGAATGGATAGCATGCAAAACAATTCTTTTTACTGTATCTCAGTGACAATAATAAACCTAAACCTAAATCTAAAAGGAACTTTACAGAGCGCACTGTTGTCATCTTGCTGCTTCAATATCTGATGTTATCGGCTCTTTGCAGTCTGATTTTCTTGCCTGGGTTGATCCCACATGAGAAGAACTGTTCATGTTCACATCGGAATCTTCATGATTACAGATTATCAAAGCTAGCTTCTGATGCCAATATCAACAGAGAGCTGGACTTGAATAAAAGAGAGTTGATTTACTGCCAGGTCACAGTAAAGCCTGAATATTTTGTATATTTATGGAAATGACAAATCTAGGCCATTGGGAAGTTAACTGTTAATATTACAAAAAAATGTGTACTACTTCCACTATATTAACACAAATTTCATACCTGTAAGAAAATGATCTGATAACTCCACCTTTGAAATAGTCCTAAATACTCCGTAATGGCCATAAATATGTACAAGATTGGGTAAAGCATTGTACAATGTTAGCAAGCTATCTTTTAATCTCCATTATCAATATTAAAATCTTGCTCAGAATAATAAAATTGGAGGCATCCCTGACAGAGCAATAAGGGCAGCATGAACAAGGAGGGATCATCATCACAATTTAGTTCTGGGAGATAACAACTCACTTTTTTTTTGTATGGCTTTGTAAATATTTGATTAGTGTATAAATGTAAATAATTTGGTGTACATACAGCTGCTGGTGTACATATAGTGTACATATAGCTGCTAAATTTGTATAAGACAATTATAAGCAGTTGAATAAGGGGTGGGAATTAATAAACTTTGGCTTCTTCCTGCTCCTTTTCAGACACATACGATTTCATTTATTTATAGATATTGTTTATGACACTTTATAAATATTCTTGTTTTGTTTTTTTTGTATGCTGTTTCACACTTGCATTTTATTCTGTTCGAAATAAAGAATTAAATTTTTTTTTAAATAAACAAAGCTTCTACACAATTGCAAAAGAGAAAAAAGTGTAGCAAACATAGAAGTTCAAATTTTAGAAGTGAAAATTAGAATAAGGAAATTTAGGAGATGTTAAATAAGTGGTGTCTTCACATTAAAAAGATTAAAACTGTACCAAAAATGTTGTGGTTGCAAGGACAGCACAAAGGCACAGCGGATAATGCTGAGGCCTCACAGCTGTGGCAAACTGTTTGATCCTGACCTTCGGTACTGTCTGTCTGGATTAATATACATCCTTCCTAGGACCACATGGGTCTCTCCCAAATGCTCGTGTCCTCCCCGATTCCAAAGAGATAATAGTTATTAGGCTAATTGTCATTATAAATTACCCATACTCTAGATATTGGAGAATTAACGGGCATATGTGAAGTGGTGGAATACGATCAAAGGAATTTCATGTAGAGCTGGCAAAGATTTGACAGGCCGAATGGCCTGTTTCTATATATTAGAAATAAAAATAAATGAAAATGAAATACAAGAAAATAAAGTGGGGAACTTACAATAATCAGTATCACTAGCGAAAAAATATCAGGAAAACAAAGGTACCAACAACCAACAAACACCCTGGATCTGATGGCCAACATCTTTGGGATCTGGAATTTTTACAGAAAAAGTGAAAGCATTGGTATCATCTTTCAAAAGATTTTGTAATGATTCCAGTGGACAGGAAAAGACCGATTATTAGATTAAGAAAAGAGGGAGAAAGCATTAAGATGGTCACTTGCTTGAACATCACTTGTCAGGAAATTGTTGGTAGACATTATTATGGGGATGATGGGAGAGCACTTAGAATTATCATAACATGATCAGGTAGACAAAGACACAAAATGCTGGAGCAACTCAGCAGGTCAGATGGTATCTCTAGAAAGAATGGACAGGTAATGTTTTGGGTCAGAATTTTCTTCAGACTATCCATTTTCTCCAGACTAACCTGCTACCTGAAGTGCTGAGTTACTCCAGCATTTTGTGTCTATCTTTGGTATAAACTAGCATCTGCAGTTGCTTGTTATTACATTATGATCAGGCAGAAGCTCAGATTTATGGTGAAAATTACTGGGAAGCCTGCGTCCAGTCTGGTGGGGCAACCCTGAGCTTACTGTTTCCTGCCATTTTATTTTATTCAAATTCACATTTAGGAATATAGAACAGTATAGCACAAGAACAGGCCCTTTGGCCCACTATGCCTCTGCCAAACGTGACGCCAAGACCATCACTTATCTACCTGCACATAAACCATATTCCTCCATTCTTTGCAAATATCCATACGCCTATCCAAGAATCTTTTAAATGTCACTAATGTATCTAGTAGAACCAACACTCCCAGCAGTGAGTTCCAAGCACTCACCATCCTGTGTAAAAAAACCCAACCCGCATATCTCCTTTAAACTTTGCCCCTTGGAACTTATAGCCAAGTATTTGATGTTTCCATCTTAGGAAAAGGATTCTGACCGGCTACTCTTTCTATGCCACTTATAATTTTATGTACTTCTATTCTATCAGCTCAATCCGTTACCTTCGGCGTTCCAGACAAAACAATCCAAGTCTGTCCAATCTCTCCATGTAGTTAATATGCCCTAAACCAGGCATTTCTTGGTAAACCTCCTCTGCACCCTTTCCAAAGCCTCCACATCCTTCCTGTAATGGGGTAACCAGATCTTGATATATCATCTGCAAGCTTACTAACCAATCCGTCTACGTCCAAGTCATTTATATATAAACTAGACTAAGTGGGACCCGTTGGGTGCCAGTCACCACAGGGCAGTGTGTGGTGGGAGGGGAGGTGTGTATGTGGGTGGGAGGGGTTTGCGAAGGGGGGGGGGAGGATGGATGTGGGGGAAGGGTGTGTGTGTGGGCGGGGTGTGTTGAGGGGGGGCTTTGTGTGGGCGGGGTGTTGTGGGGGAGAGGGGGGAATGTGGGGGGGTTTTGGGGGAGGGGGAGGGTTGGGGGAGGGGGGGTTGTGGCATTGTGAGGGGGGGCATTGTGGGGATGTGTTGGAGGGGTGGGGGGTTGTGGCAGAGGAATGTGTGTGGGAGAGGGCTGTGTGTGGGAGAGGGGTGTGTGTGGGCAGGGAGGGGTTGTGGGGGGGAGGGGTGTGTGGGAGGGAGTGGTGTGTGGGATGGGGGTATGTGTGGGCAGAGGGGTTGTGGGGGGGGAAGGGGTGTGACGGAGGGGATATGTGTGGGTGGGGGGGAGAGGGGTGGGGGGGATTTTGGGGGGAGCGTTGTGTGGGGGGAGGGGTGTGTGGGGAGAGGGGTTTGTGGGGAGAGGGGTGTGTGGGGGGAGGGTGTGTGGGGGGAGGGTGTGTGGGGGAGGGGTGTGTGGGGGGAGTGGTGTGTGGGGGGAGTGGTGTGTTGGCGGGTGTGGGGGCAGGGGGGTGAGAGCTTGGAGAAAAGACGGGGGAAGAGCCATGGGGAGAGTGTGGTATCAGTGTGGCGGGGAACAGGAGCCAGTGAGGTGGACCAGAGGGGATGGGGTTGGCGGTGCGATGGCAGTGACTCATAGCGGGCGCTGGTCACTGGCCGCTGGTCGCTTCGCTGGCTGTTCTCCTCCGCCGTGATCAGAGTCTCCGCTTTCCATTTGGCGACATCGGCGCCATCTCCGAATCCGTGCCGAGCTGGGTTGGGCTGGGTCGTATTGGGTCGGGTCGGGTTGTTTCCGTTCCCTCTCTCTGAAAATTGTGTCCGGTTGGAGCGCTCCGCCGGTCATCCAGAGCCTCCCGCAGCTGCAGTAAAGACGCGATGGCGCAGGAAGGGGCGGACCGTCCCGTGGAGTGACACTAGAAGGGACCAATCCGCACGGCTCTGAATGGCAGGAGAGGCAATCGATCTGTGCACGCGCGTTTTTAAAGATATTTAAACCTTGATAACTCTTACCCAACTTCCACCGATCGGAACGAAACTTGGTGCAATCGCAGCACAGAACGGTGAGTAAGCTGGCGAAAAATCGTAGTGCTATCGTTTACCGTTTTTGCGCAAATAGAATGACCGCAAAACCGGAAGATAACAAGATCAGAGTTTTAGTTATGTATAGATGCAGTATGAAGAAGGGTTCCGACCCGAAACAATCTCCTCTTCCTGGATAAAACTGACCCCATTTTATTGTCAACTGATTTCAGACAGCAGATATTGGGTATTCATTATGACTGAAGTTAAACAAATTACCTAAAAGTATATGAAATATTGCAGTTAAAAGTTAGGGATACTCCACTCCAATGATAACATTTAACAAAAAGTTTTTCTGATTTGATCAGAATTTGACTGATTTCCACAGCAGTTCCTACCTTTCACATACATGATAATATCGGTTATCTTGAATGCCATCTTGCAACGGGACATTCACAGTGTAATTTCTTCCCTTCCCCATTCCAATATCCGTCACATCTCCCGTCCCTTTGAAAATAACCACAAATCATAAAAATGTCTGATAAAAGAAAATGCTGTAATCAGGACTGAGAGAAAGGCAGACCTACCTGGGAAAAATCCAGGGGAATACTTGTGAAAAGATACAGTCATTACTTTTGATGTAAAACTGAATGCATCTTCTACACCTGATGTTGAGAAAAGGAGAACAACATTCTTTAGGACACACATTGATGTTGGCTATTATATTGATAAACATTTCATATACATGTCATACTTTGTTGAGTTCTTGAGCTCCATCATGTAACGGAGGACATCGATATTTAAAAAATTTTTGCTTACAAAGTGCCACAAACTTCCTTTCTTTGCATCCCAGTTCTTTCCATTTTAGATCATCAGAAATGGGAAGGAATGAAATGTTAACTCTATTTCTATTTCCACATATTCCACCTATCCTGGTGAGTATTTCCAGTACCTTCTGCTCTGATTTTAAGATAATGCTTTTTTTTGATGCAAAAGACGATGTATCATATGAAATAAGAGTTATGAGGATGATGTAATACCTAGAGGAATAATGGCTTTGCAAGTCATGTCAAATTTACAAAGCTATTTTTAAATATGGCATTAATCAGACAAGAAAATCTGATGTTCATCCATACAGATAATAAAAAGCAAAAGGCAGGTCTGGGTTGCCCTGCCCTCCAGAGATTTGCTACAAAAGAACCCAATCGACAACTAAGAATTCTCCAATAGAGATGTGAATTTTTAAATTTTTAAAGACCTATCATTTATTTATTTGCTTCTGATGGGTCTTTGTATGGCTGCTGAAGGTACTGGCTCACTTATCTTCATTGATGATACAACTGCTGATGATAATAGCATAATGAATTCTGAATTGTATAGACTCATCCTATCTGCTTAAGTTCAAACAAATGCCTCAAAACTCATTGGCCTGCGGTTCATTCTGCAGCAAGACAATGATCCCAAACATACTGCTAAAGCACATAGGAGTTTTTCAAAGCTAAAATATGGTCAATTCTTGAGTGGCCAAGTCATTCACCCGATCTGAACCCAATTGAGCATGCCTTTGATAGGACGAACAGAAAACTAAAGGGGACTAGCCCCCAAAACAAGCATAAACTAAAGATGCCTGCTATACAGGCCTGGCAGAGCATCACCAGAGGAGACACCCAGCAAATGGTGATGTCCATGAATCGCAGACTTCAAGCAGACATTGCATGCAAAGGATATGCAACAAAATATTACTTTCATTTACATGACATTGCTGTGTCCCAAACATTATGGTGCCCTGAAATGGGGGGACTATGCATTAACACTGCTGTAATTTCTACATGGTGAAACCAAAATGTATAAAAATGGCCTTTATTAAAATCTGACAATGTGCACTTTAACCAAATGTGATTTTTTTCTATTGCAAATCTCAAATTGTGGAGTACAGAGGCAAATAAATAAATGATGGGTCTTTGTCCCAAACATTATGGAGGGCACTGTTCTTTTGCCCAATTCTTTCAGATTTCAATTATTGTTGGAGTTTTCAAAAGGGAAAAATCATAAGAATAAGTATCAGTTCTCCAATAGGAATAAGTATCACAGGGTTCCTGATGCTAAAAGTTAAAAGCAAAATTAAACTATCAGTTTGCAACCATCATATGTAAATTTTAATTTTAAAATCGCTCTCTTATATATCTGGCAACCCAACCCAAGATCAGGTCAGGCTACAATTCAAATAATTGTTACGTACTCAAGGTAGGCATGCACTTCATGGACTGTCCCAGTGGAATGGGATGCAATGTCGTTGATTTCCAGCAAATAGTTCAAAGAGTGTAGGTTGTACTGGAAGCGAGTCCTATTTTTCAAATGCGTAGCTTCACAGTGAAGCCTTGTTACCCAAACCAGTCCCAGAGCAACTAACTGAGTCAAGTTGGGTTGCAAAACTATTTTAAATTTGCAGGCCCATTACATGTTTGGAATGGCTGTGGGTAGTAATTAATTTTATATTGAGCAGACCTATAATCCCTGATGTATTTTAAAGCATAGTTTAAATGTACGTTGAATAGTGATGTTTATTCAAACTGTTAATATTAGCACTGCTTCCTATCATTGTTTTGACAATTAACCATGTGCTAACTGATATCAATACATAATATTCTCACAATGTCATCCAGTCTAACATTAAAATAAAAGGATTGTGATTAAATTATCTTTAGGTAAGTGGTATACACATCCAGGCCAGATAACTCTCACAATTGCAGCATGTTGCATTAGGTTTGATTGAAGATAGACATAAGAAGCTAGAGTAACTGGAGAGGAGGAATGGGTGACGTCTCGGGTTGAGACCCTTCTTCAGACTGGTTAGGGATAAGGGAAACCAGAGATATAGACGATGATGTGGAGAGATAAAGAACAATGAAACATTAGCAAATTTGCAGATGACACAAAGCTGGGTGGCTGTGTGAACTGTGAGGAGGATGCTTCGAGGATGCAGGGTGACTTGGACAGGTTGGGTGAGTGGGCAGATGCAGTTTAATGTGGATAAATGTGAGGTTATTCACTTTGGTGGCAATAACAGGAAGGCAGATTATTATCTGAATGGTGTCAAGTTAGGAAAAGGGGAAATACAACGAGATCTGGGTGCCCTTGTTCTGAAAGTCACTGAAAGTAAGCATGCAGGTACAGCATGCAGTGAAGAAAGCTAATGGCATGTAGGCCTTCATAACAAGAGGAGTTGAGTATAGGAGCATAGAGGTTCTTCTGCCATACAGGGCCATAATGAGACCACACCTGGAGTATTGTGTTCAGTTTGTCTCCAAATTTGAGGAAGGACATTCTTGCTATTGAGGGAGTGCAGCGTATGTTCACCAGGTTAATTCCCGGAATGGCCGGACTGTCATATGTTTAAAGAATGGAGCAACTGGGCTTTTATACACTGGAATTTAGAAGGATGAGAGGACATCTTATTGAAACATATAAGATTATTAAGGGATTGGACACGCCAGAGGCAGGAAACGCTCCCAATGTTGGGGGAGTCCAGCACCAGGGGCTACAGTTTAAGAATCAAAGCCCTGTCCCACGGTATGAGTTCATTCCAAGAGCTTTCAAGAGTTTGCCCTGATTCGAACTCGGAGATTTACAGTAATGGCCACTCGTCGGTACTCGGGGCTCTCGTGGACATTTTTCAAAATGTTGAAAAATCTTCACGAGTCTTCCCATGCTTACCTGCCATTAGCAAGTCTTCCCGAGTACCTGCCATTAGCGGTACGAGCCTCTAAGAGACGACCCCGAGCTCCGACGTACCCGCTACGTTCATTCTCCGTGCTTACCACAAGTTTGATTTTTTTTTAACACTTGGGAGAGCTCTTGGAATGAACTCGTACCATGGGACAGGGCTTTCAGGGGTAAGCCATTTAGAACAGAGATGAGGGAAAACTTTTTCACCCAGAGAGGTGAATCTGTGGAATTCTCTGCCTCAGAAGGCAGTGGAAGCCGGTTCTCTGGATGCTTTCAAGAGAGACTTAAAGATAGTGCAGTCAAGGGATACGGGGAGAAGGCAGGAATGGGGTATCGATTGTGGATGATCAGCCATTAATGGCAGTGCTGGCTTGAAGGGCCTCATGGCTTACTCCAGCACCTGTTGTCTATTGAATGAAAGATATGTAAAAAAGTAACAGTGATAAAGGAAACAGGCCATTGTAAGCTGTTTGTAGGGTCAAAATGAGAAGCTAGTGCGACTTGGGTGGGGCAGGGATATGGAGAGAGGGAATGCCGGGGCTACCTGAAGTGAGAGAAATCACAATTCATACCACTGGGTTGTAAACTGCCCGAGCAAAATATGAGATGCTGTTCCTCGAATTTGCGTTTAGTGTCACTCTGACAATGGAGGAGACCAAGGACAGTCTGTGTAGGAATGGGAAGAAGAATGAAAGTGTCCAGCAACCAGTAGATCAGGTTGGTTCAGGCAGGCTGAGCGAAGATGTACCGCGAAATGATCGCCCAGTCTGCGTTTGGTCTCGCCGATGTATAAGAGTCCACATCTTGAACAAAGGATACAGTAGATGAGGTTGGAGGAGGTGCAAGTGAACCACTGCCTAACCTGAAAGGACTGTCGGGGTCCCTGGACAGAGTCGAGGGAGGGCGTTTAGCGACAGGCGTTGTATCTTCTGCAGTTAGAAACATAGAAAATAGGTGCAGGAGTAGGCCATTTGCCCCTTCGAGCCTGCACCACCATTCAATATGATCATGGCTGATCATCCAACTCGGTATCCTGTACCTGCCTTCTCTCCATACCCCCTGATCCCTTTAGCCACAAGGGCCACGTCTAACTCCCTCTTGCAGGGGAAGGTACCTGGGGAGGGGGTGGGAAGGGATGAGTTAACCAGCGAGTTGCGGAGGGAATGGTATCTGCGGAAGGCAGAAAGCGGTGGAAATGGGAAAATGTGGTTGGTGGTGGGATCCCGTTAGAGGTGGCGGAAATTTCGAAGGATTATGTGTTGTATGCGACGGCTGATGAGATGGAAGACAAGGACCAGGGGGACTATGTCTCTGTTGCGACTAGGGGTGGGGGGAAATAACAATGTGATGATAAACTGTTTTGGTGAACTCAAATGTCAACCAGAAATCTTGGAATAACTCCCTGCTCTTCAATGGGATCCTTTGCGCCCACCTGGCCATGAGATGGGCTTTATTTCAGGCCAAACTTGAGTACTTAACATCACTCCTGAAAGATGGTATGATTGACTAAATTTCAAGTTCCACGTTTACCATGGTGGATCTGAACTCAATTCTCTGGATTGCTAATTCAGGCCTTTGGATAAGGAGCCAACCTCATCAGAGACCCACACCACCCTGGCCTCACACTCATTTCACCACTGTCATTGGGAAGAAGGTACATGAGCCTGAAAACCATAACGTCCTGGTTCAGGAACAGCTTCTTCCCTGCAGCCATCAGGCTATAAAACATTACAACCTCATATAGGCTCTGAACTACAATAGACATTATTATTGTTGCAGTTTTGTTTGTTTTTAGAGTGTTTGTTTTTAGAGTGTGTGTGTGTGTGTGTGTGTGTGTGTGTGTGTGTGTGTGTGTGTGTGTGTGTGTGTGTGTGTGTGTGTGTGTGTGTGTGTGTGTGTGTGTGTGTGTGTGTGTGTGTGTGTGTGTGGTGAGTATGTGTACATATACACACACTGAGCTTTTATTTTCTCTCTCATTTGTCATATCATACTATGTTTGCATAGTCTGTTGTGCTGCTGCAAGTAAGATTTTCATTGTTCTATCTGGGACATCTGACAATAAAACACTCTTGACTTTTGTATAGGTACAGCTGCAAATAAAGAATATTGTATCTTTAACGTCAAAAATAATTAAATCCTCATAAATCCTGAGCACATAAAGGCAGGTCATGTTGTAAACATGTACCACGGTGTTCATTCTACACGGCTCAAGCTCCATTGGAACAATTGTGATTAAAGAAGCAGTGCTTCCAGGATATATTACAGCAGGGGTGGGCAACCTTGTTCTGAATAGGGGCCGGGACGCATGTCTGTGAGCGGATGGCGGGCCACATCTATCAGATGTACACATGGATCCCGCCCCCATCCTGCCCCCGGATGGCAGGCATCAAATCACGTATTCACAGAAGGTAGACAAAAATGCTGGAGAAACTCAGCGAGTGAGGCAGCCTCATGCAATCCTTGCATGTCTCACCCGCTGGGTTTCTCCAGCATTTTTGTCTACCTTCGATTTTTCCAGCATCACAGAATATGCGCAGCCGTGCCGGCGGCTTTGCACAGGATGCGGTACAGTCAGAGCTCGGCCGCGTTTGGGGAAGTGTTCGGGGCGCAGCTGCTCGGGGTGCCCGGTCACTGATGCTCGGGGCGATGGCGGGCTGGATGATTACGGGAAAAAAACTCCGCCTGCGGGCCGGATGATTTCGGGTTACGGGTTGCATTCAGCCCGGGGGCCGTAGGTTGCAGATTTAATATCCTTCAATCCATTGGCAAATAACAATACACAGTTTTTTCACCTCTAAACAATATGATAATGCATTATGGAATACATTTAATTTTCTATCTGCTCTTGAGGTTTGTTGTTTTCCCACGTAATCACCTGTGTAGTCTATCATCCCCTATTGGTGTTGACAGAGCTGGGCAAGGAGGAAGTTGACCTAGAAGACCTTTGGGGACTGCTTATGAATAACAAGAGTATTTACGTTTATATTTTCACTGCTATAAAATGTTACTCAAATTGATTTTAATCTTAATTATGAAATAAGTAATTTATACCTTCAGAAACAATAAGTAGCTCATTTACGGTGCATAAATTAACGATGCATTCTGTAGATTAAAGTCCTGATGTTTACAATAAGTAAAATGTAATAATAAAGCTTAGTGTGGGTACACAAATGTGATCTGCCTGTAAAGTATTTAGTTAATAGCTAGCAAAGTTGTTAATTATCCTACATGGCATCCAGATGATGCAGTATGAAATTAGCAAACTGTACCAATTGAACTCTTAACTATGTCTAAATGATTCACCAAATGTATTAGTGAGCCACACAGATTATGAAAATCTTAGATTCCATCCCCAGGGATATCGAGTTAATTGGATTTAGTTATAATTTAGTTTGTCTGCAGAAAAACTTACGACTAGATATTATCTTCATTTATTCTGACATCGACAACAATTCTTTTTTTTTTTAAAAGCAGGCTACTGGGAAATAAAAGATTCATTGAATAGATTCACAGAACAACAAGTAAATGGGGTCAAAAGTTATCAGTGGCTTCTCAAACCCAAGGAATTAATCGTAATAAAAGTGATATGCTTTCATTTTGAGTTTTAGAGGTGCAGCAAGGAATCGTGTCCTTTGGCTCACCAAGCCAATGATGACCATCAATCACCCATTCATACGAGTTCTATTTTATACCACTTTCTCATCCACTTCCGAGGGGCAATTATGCAGATGCCAATTAACTTACAAACACACTTGTGTTCAGGATATAAGGAGGAATCCTGAGCACCTAGAGGAAATTCACTCGGTCACTGAGAGCGTGCAAACCCCACACAGCACCCAAGATCAAGATTGACCGTGTCTGTCGAGTACTGCGAAGCAGTGGCTCTACCAGCTGCACCATTGTGCCATCCCCAATACAGCAAAACCATTAAAAGTGATATTAGCAAGATATGCACTTTGATTCTAATTTGGGGGTACAGATGTTTTAAGCACTGCTCAACTGGCACAATGCTTCATCTGAAAGCATGTTGTCAATAGTATGTTTTGAGAGCATTAGCATATACACATTGGCAAACACCTCAATACACTGTGCAATAGTTATTTAACTAGATTTACTGACAAACTCGTCTGTTAAGCCCTCAAAACCAATCTAAACCACGCGGCCCATTGTCATTTGACGGAAGGAGGTTTGGAATATCTACGTACACAATTTAAGTCCCAAACTCCTGTTATTATCTTTTTTAACAGCCAAGTAGAATATTGAAATTTCCAAACCAATCCCTCCTGAGTGAATTTTCTCTATGGTGTCCAAATCCTTCAGGTTTATTGCAAGAATTGCTGGATTGGCACTGTGTATTCAATGTGCTGTTATCTCTTGCAGATTTAGCTTGCTCTCACCCTATTGCCCATCATCACTATATAATTCTAACATTCTGTTTAGTGCATGTCCTGTAAATTAAAAGTTTCAATTAATGAAGGCAAAGTCTGAAGACAGGAAATTGCTCTGAAAATTGCTTGTCCCATGGCACCCGGTGATTAGATGATACAATCAGAATGACAAGTTTATATACTCAAAAATACATTTCAATTGTCAACTATGAAATTTTTCAAAGACAAAATCAATGCACAATTTGATAAGAGGTTGTCAAACTCCATAAGGAAGAGGCTTGTGCACTTGTAAATCCTATAATACATTATAGATAAAAAAAATTGTTGCAAAATATATCTGTCACTGGTCAAGTATTGCATTTTGTCATACTAACAAGTTTGTCATTTCCAAGTTTGTTCCAATGTTGCAAATCACTCCAATTTCTCATGAAAAACAATGGACCTCTAATTGACTATAGGTGCAGCAATTACAATTATGGCCCTGGAGATCATACTAGGTTACATATGCCTGAGTTTGCAGCAGATGATTGCATTACAGCTCTTATTCTTATGAAACAGATTATCCTTCAATTTATCATTAATAATGTGTCATGATGTTGCAAATAAAATAAATTGGAAGATTTAATCTTACCATCTCCGTGATGTAGGTCCATGTCTATGTATAAAACGCGATCAAACTTTTTTCTCAGCTTTAGAATGCCAAGCACAGCATCATTCAGATAACAAAACCCAGATGCTTCATCTCTATAGGGGGGGGGAAATGGGTAGACGTAAGAACATGATGATTTTTCTCTATGATATTCACCGTCATAGTTACAAGATATAGGTTTTGCCATTTTTTGTGTGATCCAAAGAAATAATCTTGGTAAACTCAGTGACGAAAAAGAATGATAATTCTAATTGTACAAGTAAGGATACTTCACTAAAATAAGGATATTTCAAGTGATAATTTACACAATTATGTTAATCACTTGAAGATGCACAGAGGGGAGAGTGTTAAGAGGAAACTTAGAAGCAACCTTTTCATTCAGAACATCTTCCGTATCTATAATGAGCAGCTAGAGGAAGCTAGGACACAATTTTGACTTTTAAACACATTCAGACAGATATATGGATAGGAATGACATAAAGGACTGGGCAAGCTAGATGCAGGGAAAATGTTCCCAATGTTGGGCGAGTCCAGAACCAGGGGCCACAGTCTTAGGATAAAGGGGAGGCCATTTAAGACTGAGTTGAGAAAAAACTTTTTCACCCAGAGAGTTGTGAATTTGTGGAATTCCCTGCCAGAGGGCGGTGGAGGCCAAATCACTGGATGGATTTAAGAGAGAGTTAGATAGAACTCTAGGGGCTAGTGGAATCAAGGGATATGGGGAGAAGGCAGGCACGGGTTATTGATTGGGGACGATCAACCATGATCACAATGAATAGCGGTGCTCGCTCGAAGGACCGAATGACCTCCTCCTGCACTTATTTTCTATGTTGCTATGTTTCTATTCCACAATTCTTCATATATTTGGTCGCATATGTGACTAAGAATGGGCCTATACCAAAGATAGACACAAAGTACTGGAGTGACTCAGGCAGCATCTCTGGAGAAAATGGTTTCCGGTTGGGACCCTTCTTCAAACTGATTGTGGGGGTGGGAGATAAACTGGAAGCAAGAAAAAAAAAAACGGGCAAATCGTGGCTGGCAACAAATGACATCAGGCATAGGTACCCTGATACAATTATTCTGTTTGGGTTTAGAGTATTTTATTTAACTTTTGTATTGTGGCACATTGCTGATTCAAAGTGTTTACCAAATATGACAACTAGAATGTTTTAGCAATTAGCAATAACATTTACAATTTCAATTTTAAAAAAAATCAACCTTTCCCCCAGCTTTTGGAAACACTATTCTCATATAACCATCATTAAACCTTGGTTGAGCATACTTGATGGGGCAGTGTCAACCAAGCTTTATACAGGATTCCAGTTACATTAAGCTGCATCACCATCCCCTTCATACCTCTCCAGATGCTAGTTTGATAATACACCTTGACATGTTCAAATTTTCTTCACCCTAATGCTGGAAAAGTAATTTTTTTCTGCTCCTGCCTGAAAAATGCATAATGTTTAGTTGGACATCTCCATTTATTTTTGTTAATTTATTTGTTCTCTGGGTGTGGACATAGACTACAATACCAGCATTTATTGTCCATCCTTAATTTTCACAGATTTGAGGAATTGAGGACAGTTAAGAGTCACCCACCTTAGTGGATCTGTTATACTTGTCTATGGCTTCATTGTACTAATGTATATTATGATTTGACTGGATAGCAGGTAAACAGAGCTTTTACTATCTCGGTATACATAACATAATAAAACGATGCCAATGTGGTCATGAAACAAACACAAGAAAGAAACGAATTTCTGTGGGTAGCCGAGTTCAATCGATGTGTTTCACAATCCATCTCAATTGATGAAATTTAAGTTTTTGAGAGGTCGAAGGAGGACGTACATTGTGGCTGGTGCTGCTCCCTGCATTCTTCTTGGACACATTTATCACCACAGCATCCTTCACCTCAACCTCCTTTTGCACTATAAGTAAATCAGCATTATTGGGATCAGGTAGGGCATTGAAGTTGAAGCCACAGCTCACACCCGTCATATAAACATAAAATGCTGGACATACTTAGCAGGTTAGACTTGAAAAATTAACTCAGCTGAGCATTTCCAGCATCTGCAGTTTTTATTTGATTATCAGATCAGTCTCTTCAGATTATTCTCATTGAATGGCGGAGCAGGTTCAGAGGATTTTATAGTCCACGCCCACTTCTATTTATTTTGTTCTCATGTTAACACCATTCCTTTCCACTGCAAGTTGAACTCCTACTTTTGTTTCCTTTTCTAGTTATTTCCCTAATATGTTCAGATCTCTCTTCATGCAAGGAATGCAATGAAAATGCATATTGCTGGAAGGCAGAAAAACTGTTGCAATTTCCAGAATTAACATTCCCTTTGATAAGCACTACATTCAATTGTCAATATGAAAAGAGATAATAAAAAGGTAAATTAAACCCTTTTGTTTATTTTCTGCAGAGGATTTAAATGTTGATGCATATTTAACATTTTACTTTTCCACACTTGCACATTAAATAATCAGAGCTGAGCTTAAAATAGGTAGAAGGCTGAAGAAACAGATGATTCCAGGATACAATAAAGGCTAATTGCAATGCACAATATGCCCATTTAAAAAAAACCACACACAACCATTCTGAGTACACAGCCCGAGGAGCTAGTCCGACCATGAGACTTCCAACTGAAGGTCATAACACTTCATTAACTGCTTGACTGTGGGGTGCCAAGGTTTATTTTAAAATATGCTTTCCCTGGTTTAAAATCAGCTTTTATAAACTGTTCATAGCCAACGTTCTGCCCTGCAGTACTATGTAACCTTAAGGACGTGGGATTACAATCAATTACAATGCTAATTTTGCATTACCGACAATAAGTATGGCTTTTACATTGAAGTCCAATATTATATATGCAAATACAAAGTGTTCAGGAAGAATAGGGAGTAAAGGGAAGTGGGCATTAATAATTATCGAAGGCATTGTACTTTCGCAGAGGGAAATGTCCTTGAAGGGTCAAGGATGGAGTTCATTTGTTAAGAGTTCAGAAGTAAAAACAATATGATACTCTACTTGGGATATTCAACAAGTTTCCAAATCATGACAGACATAAATTAGCAAATCTGCAGGAAAATTGCAAGATTTGAGATGTGCAAAAACTATAAAGTAGTGTTAATGGTGGACTTTATCCCAATTGTGATAAAATAGTGTTAATGGTGGACTTTATCCCAATTGTGATTTTAGAGTACAGGAAATGGATTGGCAAGAAGTGTTCAGCAGAATTTCATTGAACAGTGTGTTCTTGATTAAGGTGTTTTTGATGAGGTGGCCCACGCATCCAAAGGATATCTTCCTCAGTAAATACCAAGATAACATACTTAATAATTGTTCCCATGTTACCCATACTTCCTTCATTCTTAACAGCTCTCATCCAGTTTCTTATTACCTGCTGTTATAATATATTATATTGCTATTCTATTCTCACTTCTACCTGCCATTATTTTCCCTTCATCACTTCTCCTCTCAATATATGGATTTAGCCTGGTGCTCACTTAAAGAATTCACCTGACCTATAATCATACACTTAAAAAATTTTCAATATAACCTCCATCTCCAGTGTTATCTACGGAGATATGGTTTTGATTCTCATACATTTCCCCCTTATGTGAATATGCTAAGCCTGTATCTGAAATATCTGCTCCCTAAAAATTGTTCTGATAGCTTCTTGTGAATCTTCGGTTCCAATTTAAATTGGCTAGATCACCTTTCATCACAATGAAGTTAGCTTTCATCCAATTTAGATTGTTTCTTTAATGTGATCATCGTATCATGAGATTTTAAGTTAATAATGGGAGATGCAAGAAACAATCTAAAGCAAGTAAATAATTAGTAGGTAGTAAAGAGCAGTGGGGCCTATTAAGATAAAAGAAGGTGATATTTAGAAACATAGAAAATAGGTGCAGGAGTACGCCATTCGGCCCTTCGAGCCTGCACCGCCATTCAATATGATCATGGCTGATCTTCCAACTCAGTATCCCATCTCTGCCTTCTCTCCATACCACAAGGGCCACATCTAACTCCCTCTTAAAATTAGCCAATGAACTGGCCTCAACTACCTTCTGTGGCAGAGAATTCAACAGATTCACCACTCTGTGTAAAAATATTTACTTAAGAGATACCAAGAAGCCGAGAATATTTAGACGAATACTCTCTCAGTGTTTGGAGAATGCGATGTATGGTTGTCTGGAGGAGATAGTTAAGGCAGATACTATCACAATGTTTAAAATACATTTGGACAGGTACATGGATAGGATAGGTTTAGCAGGATTTGGACCTAATGCAGGCAGGTGGACTAGTGTGGATGGTGCATGATGGCTGACATGGGCAAGTTAAAATGAAGGGTCTGTCTTCATGCTGTATGTCTCTGACATGCAAAGAGTTCTGGAACTCCTTCACAAAAAAGGAAAGAAGGAGCAAGCCTGGCAACTGGCTGCATGGTTAATTGAAGAAATATGGCACATTGAGAGAAGAGCTACCAAAGAACTGGAGATCTTGGATGTCATAAATAAAGGTATTGAGTACAAACCATAAAAGTATGTATATTTTTTTATTACAACCCAGTTACTCCCCCACACAAACACTATCTAATCCACTGAGCATTTCCTGTATCTGGAGTTACTGCATTTTTATGTTCTATTGAAATCTTCAGACATTTCTGGCTAGGCCACAAGATATTTATGTAATGTGCTGGTTGTCACACAAGGAAAGAAAGTACTTGAAGGATGCAGAATTTACCAGAATGTGTAAATCTTGGTGCGTTTTTTCAGGTTAGAATTGCTTGCATTATTCTCGATGCAACATGGGGGAGGCAGGGGGCTGAGGCGATTTTTGGTAGAACATTATCTATATTATTAAAAGTCTGATCTTGACCACTTCCTGTTCTGTATATTGATTTGGAAAAAACGCTGCCACTTACGGCTGTGATTTTCGGCCATCTTACTCATAGTCCCCCTCCGCTGCACAGGACAAGAGGATTTTTCCCATCGATGAAAAATAAGAGAGTTATTAGTGTTTAAAAAATGTTGAGATTGTCTCTCCTGAAGGCCACGCTCCTTCCGGAGGGACTATAAAACCCGGACGTGTTGAGTGCCTCAGTCAGTCTCTGCAAGATGGGGAGCGAGAGGGTCACGTCTCCCAGTCTGAACGGTGAATAACACTGAACACATGTGTACTAAACTGTGAGTGGTTTTACTGACCTGTTAGTAAAGTTGCCTTGCCTAATTAATGTTGCCTTGCCTAATTAAAGTTGCCTTCCCTTCTATATAATTAAAAGTCTAATCTTGACCACTTCCTGTTTGCACTTTATATTGATTTTAGAAAAAACGCTACCATGTACGGCTGTGATTTTTGGCCATCTTACTCAGAGTCCCCCTCCGCTCATCAGGTGCCGAGGATTTTTCCCATCCATGAAAAATAAAAGAGTTATTAGTGTTTAAATAGTCAAGATTCTCTCTCCTGTCAATCACACCATGAAGGCCATGCCCCTTCTGGTGGGAGGGGGGAGGGACTATAAAACCCAGAAGTGTGTGCGTGGCTCAGTCTCTGCCAGATGGAGGGAGAGGTCATGACTCGCTGTCTTTAGTGGCCTTGCACCCTGCTTGAAATAGTATGAAACTACACTTGAATTTGGTGGCCTTGCACCCTGCTTGAAGTAGTAAGAAACCGCACTTGAATTTGGTGGCCTTGCACCCTGCTTGAAATGGAATTTCAAGGAATAGCTGTGAGTCAACTGCCGGCCCACCAGCCGTGAGTAAGTGAGCTGCCAACACGACAGGCTTCAGTGACTGAGCCGCCAGCCCAATAATCCATTCGGCCCACAATGTCCATACTAGCCTTCTGTAAACCAGTCCCTTCAGCCCAACACCCATACTAGTGCTCCAGAAAGCCCCCCCCACTGGCCACCAATATTGGAATTGGTGGAGAGGTTGAATATTGCGTTGGGGGACCAGCCCTCCCGTGTGATGCTGGGACCCAACGGGTCCCACTTAGTCTAGTAAAATTATAGATTTAGATAATGGAGATAAAGAAAAGTTGTTCCCATTAAATAATGGTATAATAATTATGGACACAGATTTAAGCCCGTGGGCAACAAAAGCAGAGGGTTTTGTGAAAGAACTTGTTTTATGTTATGTGTCAACATTCTAGAATTCTCTACCTTCAAAAGGTGATGGCAGTCGGGATGATCTAAATTTAAAATGGAAATTGGATAGGAACTTTAAGGAGATAGAGCAGGGAAGTAGGAGTGACTACAATGTTCTACCAATAGCTGGCATGGACTTAATTAATTAAATGACTACCTCCTTGATTACAATGACCACAAATCAAGGGACCTGATAGTGTACTGCAGAACTATTGTAAATTGCCCTCTAATTACTAAATTGATACTCATCATTATATTTTGCTTTCCAACTCGTGGGAATTTTACTAATTTGATCAATCTGTCAAGTAAAGTTTGTTAAATATCTTGCTAAAATTCAAGTAGACTGCATCAAATGTATAAACCTTATAAATCCCTCCTCAAAAAAAGGATTCCGTAGCAGTGTACAATAGATTTACATGGATAATACTGAAGCCTTTTGAAGCTACACACAAGAGGTACTGACAAAATCACAATGTATTGTTTCTGGACTTTTCTGTACTATAAGGATATCATAACGCAAGAACTTCAGAAAAATGGCCAGGAATCATTAATACAAATGTGAGAAGAGAGTAATGGCCATGGAATTTAAAAACTGCAGGGTGCAATGAACCTCCCAAAAAGACAAGCAAGAAACATGCTAAATCATAAGGTTGCATTTAAATCCCACTTGTGCATATGTCATTCCCCCATTTTAAAATAATAAAAATATCTGGCACTTGTTACCTCTCCCACAAAATAAAACGCTTCTTCTCAAAGCTTATTCCACTGATGCTTCAACCAACTACCTACCAAGGTTCGACAGATAGGAAAGGTTTGGTTGGATATGGGTCAATCAAAGGTAAATGTGACTACTTTAGATGGGGCATCCGGCTTGAATCATCTTTGTTTGTTCAATTACTTCAATAAAGAATCAATTAAACTGGAAATAACGACTGGAGGATCCGTTTTTTAAAATCTTCTGCATAAGTTCACTCCTACCTGCCTGTGTAGTAATGGCAATGGAAATTTGGACATTGGAAAAGTTTGAAATTGCCATTACAGTAGACAAGTCAATTCTAACATCAGAACCCAATTTTCCTCTGTAATGCTCAATCTCTGACTTTGCTGTTTCAAGTACTAGAAGTCAAAATCTGTCTTAAAAGAAAAGTAAATACATTTTTTTTAAGAACAAATGTATCTGAGCATCTTAGTTGGCTTCAATAACAAAACTTATTTTGTGGAAATTAAAGTAAATTCTATTGAAGAAGGCACACAATCTCCATCACGCATCACATGCATCTAATGTGCATCTCAACATCCTACCCATCTGCTGCTGCAATCTCTTATATAATACAGGTCCACCACCAATTTTCCGGCACACTTTGTGCCAGAGCCTTGTCGCATTATCTGTTTTGCCGGACCAATAGAGGTCACAGCTTTGGGGAAGGGGAGCGAGATACTGGCCGGGAATGTTGCCCACGGAAGTCAGCTAACGGAATGGATCTGTCGGCTCTGGTCGGGCTGGTGTTCCTGAGCCCTGGCAGCGGGTGGCAAATTTGATCTGCCAAACAGCCGTGGTAATCAGCTAAGGGAACTGACCTGCCAGCTCCTGCTGGGTCAGAGTTCCAGAGCTCTGGCCATAGGGGCAATTTCAACCTGCCAAATGGCGTGGAAGTCCCAATCAGCAGCCTAATCTGGCCTAGGCACCACATTTTCGAGACAACTTCTGGGGTGGGGGGGATTTCAAGTGTACTCTGATAATTTGTCCAATTAAAGGAGGTGCAGTACCATCAGTTGCCGGAAAATCAGTGGTGGACCTGTATATATTTTTTAAATGTCTACAGAGCACAAGACAAAAACTATATTTTGCAGCTACTCTCCGAGTCTACCCTGACAACACCTTTTCTAAATGCAAAATCATTTCCAATAAAGGCAAGGGAAGCAAGCACATGGGAAAATCACCATCAGCAGGTTCCCCTCTGGTTGAATATTATCCTTAAATGGCAATACATTGTCCTTCCATCATCTTCACTCGGCAGAATCTTGGAATTCCTTTGACAACAGCATCGTTGTAGCAGTTCACCAGAATAAGTGTAGCTGCTCATCAAAGTGGCTCACCACTGTTGTCAAAGGTGATTAGGGATAGGGCATGAATGTTAGCTTTGCCAGTGATGCCCAAATCGGAAAACATGTAAAAAAATGTTAAATCCTGGAAAATTAAGTCTACTATGCAGATCCAGACTGAATATTCCAGCATTTTGAGCATTCCAGTATTCAGAGCATCACAACTCTGGGTAAAATGTCATGTCCAAGCCTAACAGTTTGGAAAACATATTTAAAGACGTAAACAAAAAATCTAATGAATACATTTTAATCAAATTATTTTCAAATTCAGCTCCACCACCGATTTATCCGGCAGCCTTAGTGTCAGACCCTTTCTGGATTATCCGTTTTCCGGACCTACAGGTCACAGCCTTGGAGGGCCAAGATACTGGCCCGCAAAGTCAGCAGAGGAAGTAGGCTATTGGAACGGATATGCCGGCACCAGCGGGCCAGAGTTTTGGCCACAGGTGGTAAATACGACCCGCGATTGGCCGCGGAAATAGGCTGTGAGAACCGATCTGCCTGCTCTGGCCAGGCTGGTGTTCGAGAGCACCAGCCAGAAAATTAGGCCTGCTGATCGGCCACAGAAGTCAGCACAGGGAACAAATCTGCTAGCTCCAGCCAGGCCGGAGTTTGACTGGATTAAAGTGATGGCCGGACAACCAGTTGCCGAAAAATCGGTGGTGGACCTGCTATATTAAACATTATTATTTTACTATTATTATTATTTTCCGGACTCTTACTTTTTTGCATGATGCCACCCCCCAGGCCAGTTTATTGCAACCTGATACTTCTTGTCCATCAAACACTGGGCTGCTGTAAGAGTGGCTCCAGCTACAGCTGCGGCATAATCAAACACTCCCTCTGTTGCAGGGCAGTCATAACCTGAAAAATGCAAACATTGGAGAGAGGTTATAAAACACTGATTAAACAAATTCAATTCCAAACATGAAAACTAAACCAAAAGAAGTCCAAGCATGCAGCACTTAACCACAGAATGGACTTCTTAAAAAAAAAATCATGTCACTTTACTCACTTTTTTTAGTTTCCAGCTACTTTTTATTCTCAAGTTATTTTTTCCATGCTATCCTAAAAATGCATTCATAGATGATCTCACAAATGACCATTACTCTAATGTCAGCTTTGAAAATATACTGCACAAAACTATTCAAATGTGGTGAAAATCAGAGCCAAGCCCAATTCTGTTAATAGTTAACACGCTGGTTCAGATACAGTCATAGAGCTGTACAGCAATAAAACTGATGCTTTGGCCCAACAGATCCATGCTGATCGTTGTTCAATTGAACTAGCATCACCTGCTTGCGCTAGTCCATATCCCTACAAATCTTTGCAAGCCACGCATCTGTCCAAATGTCTTTTAAATTTCAAAATTCTACCTACCTCTACCACCTCCTCTGGCAGTTTATTCCATATACATTACCTTCTGTATGGAAAAATGTGCCCCTCAGGTCCATTTTAAATCTCTGATCTGAAACCTGTGTGCTCTAATTTTAGATTCCCCCAACCTGGAGCTATTAAATTTGTCTATGCCTCCAATAATTTTTATAAATCTCAATTATCATCTCTCAGCCTCATATGTTCCAGGGAAATAGGTGCTATCCTATCCAGCCTCTCCTTTTAACCCAAACCTGGCAACATCCTCAAAAATATATTTTTCACCTTTTTCCAGTTTCATGAGTTTTTCATATAACAGGGCAACCAGTTGTCCACGGGTACTCGAAATAGGTCCTTACCATTGTCTTATGCGGTTCTAACATGACACCCAACTCCTGTACTCAATTCCCTGACCAATGATGATAAGCTGGCCAAACGGCTGTTTCATCACCTTGTTTAACCTTTCAAGGAAACTTAGTTCTCTCTGTTCTACAACAGTCCCAGGGCCCTATCAATTACTGTGCACATCATCCCCTGGTTTGTCTTAACAAAAGCAACACCTTATATTTATCGGAATTAAACTCCATTTGCCTTTCTTCAGCCCATTGGCCCACTTAATCCTGTTACAATCTTATATAACCTTCTTCCGCGTCCATTATACGACCCATTTTAGTGTTATCCGCAAGCTAATGCCCCTGTCCCACTTAGGAAACCTGAACGGAAACCTCTGGTGACTTTGCGCCCCACCAAAGGTTTCCGTGCGGTTCCCGGAGGTTTTTGTCAGTCTCCCTATCTGCTTCCACCACCTGCAACCTCCGGCAACCACCTGCAACCTCCGGGAACCACACGGAAACCTTGGGTGGGGCGCAAAGTCTCCAGAGGTTTCTGTCCAGGTTTCCTAAGTGGGACAGGGGCATTACTGACCATACCACCTACATTCACATCCAAATTGTAAATATAAATCATGAACAGTCAACCCACCACCAATAACTGTGGCACACCACAAGCCTCCAGTCTGAAAAATAACCTTCTATAACCACTCTCTGTCACAACCTTCAAGTTAATTTTCTACCCAGTCGCCTAACTCTTCCTGGATTCCATGTGATCTAACATTCTGGAAAGTCTACCATGTGGTATCTTGTCAAAGGCTTTGTTAAAATAGATATATATATATTTTCATAACTGATTTTTGATTTTTCCTAACCCATGGTTATGAAAGCTACTTTCAGCTCCTCTAACATTATCCAATCTATGATTGCTAATTCAGCATCCCAAAAATTGAAAATGT